>NC_041400.2:119909939-119997439 GCF_900747795.2 Erpetoichthys calabaricus | reverse complement strand
CATTTGCATCAAAGCAAGTCAAGTTGATTCATAATCGCTTATGCTTCCTAACTGAATAGATACAGTAGATATCCCTGAAGCTTAATTGACTTGGTGTTCATCTGTTTTTATGCAACATTTCCCAAATCTCTAACAAAAATTCATTTCAGTGGTGATTCTAAACTTTAAAACATTTTCAGCTGACTTGATTTCAAAAAACTTAGTTTTGATTTCTGTGTTTAGACTTTCTGGAGTAGCAGCAGTGATAATTGCTGCTTTGCATACCCTTAAGGTGGTATTTATAAATTTTATATCCAATGAATCAATAAACGAAATAATTAATTTTCTTATCTGAATTCTGATCACATTCACAGTAACAGTAGAATGCCAGTTAATTTACAAACATAATGTTTAACCTAACAAGGGAACAAGTTAAATACAGGGTGTAACATAAAAATTAAAACCTGTTACTTTTTACATTGACAATTCCCTCCATGTTTGCTGGCAGATCTTTCATGGGTCACAAGAAAAGTGTAGGCACTCTCCTTGTGGCAAAATTCATATTTTAACTCTGTGTCAACACAAATGGATCCAGCTGGGAAATGATGCCAAGAGCAGACAGGATAACCTTGCTATTATGAAAAAGATTTCAGCTAATGAGTTTAAATTGATCATTATCATCAATTAATATTTTATTGAGTATTCCTGTCTTCCTTCTAGTTTATAATGTGGTCCTAAACCATTTTAATAAATAAAACATAAAAGACTATACTGTTTCTTGTACATAACACTCTTTACTTTTGACTGTTCTTGACCCCTTTCATCCCATATCATGGTAGTCATGTTGCATGAATAGGTGTGATTGGTAGTAGACGTGACTTGTACCTCTGTTATCTGCAGATAGAAGCACTATCTTGAGTTGTTATTTATGAATGAATCAGGATATGATCATGAAATTGACCCATAAATCGGTGCAGTGAGAGCAGTTTTGTGAAAGTTCTGCCTGAACACAACTAAAAGGAAGATAAATCCAGAAATAAAGCTTTCAAATTACAAGTCAGTGAAAATCTTGAGCTATAGGAAAAGAGATTGGGATTATGAAAGGCCAAGATTAGGTTCCTTCTAAGCATTGCTGTGTTCATTCTCTGTGGTAAGGTAAGGGGATCAGCAAAACAGGAGGAGCTCAGAGTAGAGGAGCTAGCTAAGATAGTTTGGGCATATAGTTAGGATGTCCCCTGATTGCCTTTGTTGGGAGGACAACAAGGCATGGCTCAGTGAGAGAAGACCAAAGGTAGACTTAGGTCATAATAGAGGGTTAAATTATCTGGCCAAGGAGCATATACTGTATCAGCAAAGGGGCTGATGGTAAATACCGTATATCTTCCAATAGTAGCCCCGGCGTTTATTCAAAAAATTATTTGGAGGGCCCGGCGTTTAAAAGAGACCGGCGGTTGTTGGAAACCGGCTATTATTCGCCTCACAGATGGAATGGTGATGGGTAAATGGGGTTCATCTGGCAGTAAAATACAGTATGGTACCGTATTTAAGGCCACAAAATGTAGGCAACTACACCGGATGAACATTTTAGGATTTAATGAAATTATCAGTACAGCAGTATGGTATTATTAAAGCAGTATACGGTACTACCGTAAGCATGAAAAACAGGTACGGTAGACATCTACTGAACTTTCTTGCCAATGATTCCACCAGCACTGGCCTGCAACAGTCCGAATTTCGGACGAAAGCGCTCATCAGCCCGACAAGTCCCCTGTGGAACGTAAGGAAATGCAATAAGCTCCAAACTCACACATATACATATACATTACGACATGAGATTGGATAAGATACAATAATGTACAGTACTTACCATCCTCTCGTCGTCTGAATCGGTAATGATTGCTTCATTATTTGCGAGTTCTTCTTCATCTTCCTCTTCTTGTGATGGCAATACAGGTACTCACATTGCTTGTTGTCACGCAGTAATCAGTTTCACATTCCCAGCATGGCATGGCTGGCCCTCCTTAAAGCAGTGGATAAGATCGTCCTCAGATCCATCGCATGCATTGATGATTCCACAATCCTTGAAGGATTTTCTTATCATTTCTGGGTTGATTTCTTGACAAGCTGATATTATCCACGTTACTAACAAACGTAGTGCCGGCGCTTTCAAATTTCCGCCAGCTGTAAACTCCTTATCTTCTTCCCCTGCCATCCAATTATCATACAACTCTCGAAGCTTGTCTTTGAAGGGCTTGTTCCAAACAACATCAGCAGGTTGGACGTACTTGGTGCAACCACCAGGGATAACTGCCGTTGACATTTTATATTTCTTCAGTTCTTGTTTCGTTTCCTCACTGATGTGACAGCGGTAAGCGTCCCAGACAAGAAGTCTCTTTCGGAAACAGAAAACGCCGCAAACTTTCTGCAACCACATTATTGTTAATTCCTGATTCATCCATCCGTTTGTTGAGGTCGCTACCACAGCTTCTTGGACATCCTGTAGTCTTGCCACTTCTCGCTTTGCGCCCCGAAATGCAATAAACGGCTTCAATTTTGTGCCATCTGCTTTCGCTGCCAATGTGACAGTGAAATGAGATTTCTCGTGACCAGAAGTTTTTATTGTAACACTCCTATTGCCATTTGGTTCGACTGTTGTAGAACCAAGCATGTCGAACCAAGCAGATATCTCGTCCATTCCAATGATTTCGCCGTCTCCATCTGCAATTCACTGATTAGCAACCCACATCACAAAAGAGACAAGCTTGTCAATAACTTGTTCTGGATCCTTCTGCGCCAGCGATGTCTTCCGACGTAGCGATAAATGATGGCGTTTCATAAATTTGTCAAGCCAGCCAGCACTGGCTACGAACGTTTCTTTTCTTTTTGAAGCATCATCAATCTCCATATCAAAAATCCTCTTTGCTTTCGTGCGGACCATTTTCTTGGAGACACGCGCACCTTCCAGTCTTTGTTCAATAATCCATGTTAACACCAGTTCATCTCATTCTTCGCTCACTTTCTTAGCTCCTCCACCAGGCAATCGTTTATTTCTGGCACCTTTTTCTGCTGCCGTTTTCTCAATATCAGTCACCTGCTTGCGCCATTCTCAGATACGTTTTGGATCCACCCCAAAATGTCGTGTAGCTTCTTCGCCTGAATGTTCTTTTGCGTATGTTACCGCACGGAGTTTGAATGGTAAATCAAATGACCGTTTCCTTCCCATCGCTCACACTACAAACACGGGCCCACAAGAACACAGTGACACGAACAGACACCCGCACGACCCATCCGAAGGCAAAAGTGTCAGTGGAGGTAAAAGTTAACAGGTCACCGAGGAAGAGGGCGCAGAGTTTTTCACATGATCATGTACTGTCTGTCTGGCCAATACAGCCCCTTCTTCCCTGGTCAAAGGTGAGGATTAACGTGTCGAAGATTGCATTTTCATGTTCTTCCCGCCCCTTCCACCCACCTCTGCCCTCCCTGTCGGGTTATGATTGACGTGGAGATGAAAGGGCAAAATGTACACAAAGAAATTTCGTTTTGACTTTCTCCCTTCCTCGATAGCATCCGACGACAAAACATTTTTGACACGAAAAGGTACTTACCGTATGATTCACTGCAGGAGGGCGGTAGCCCAGGTGGTACGAAAAGAGGATTAGCGTACGGAAAAGGCGGTGGGTCAATGGAGATCGGCGTTTACTACAGACCGGCGCTTAAAGGAGACCGGCTACTATTGGAGACCGGCGTCTATTTGTCGCGACATCTCTTCAAACCCGGCGTTTATTGGAAATGGGCGTCAATAAGAGCCGGCCACTACTAGAAGATATACGGTATGTCCACTTCAGCATGTTGTTACTGTGACCCTATTCCTGTCAAGCAGTGCAAACAGACAGAAGAAGTGTCTTGCTTAGTGACACAAAATGATTCCAAGACATTACTTGCATTATTAAACTTACAGTATGATTAAAAGTCAAATGCCTTAGCCCAGAGGGTTCAGGGCTCTCCCACTAATATAAATCCAATGCTACAAAGTACAGCATGATCTTGGAGAATTGGTTACTGCTACCAATAGTTAAACTCCTTGATTTTGGATAATAGTATATGTTTTAATCAAAGTAAACGTTTAACTACAGTAGACTATTGACACTCATCAAATGTTCTGTGATGTCTCTAGGCCACGGTTCTCAGTCTATTTTATTGACATGCCCACTCATTCAAGGAATTGAATATTTGGAAAATGCCACATGTCTTATTTTGCCAAAAACTGAATTCTTAATAGGTGCAAACAGCTAAAGGACATATTTCTTCAGTCCTTCATCACTAATATTGTGGTTTGGGATTACTGATACCTTTTTGTTTGGGTGTTTGTCTTTTAATGTTATGTAAGTCAAATGTTTTTAATGAATTATTGGTAATGTGATTTGATATGGAATTAAAAATAGTGTATAATATCCATAGTTTAAATTTACAAATATTATACAGTTACATACTGTTTGAACTCAGAACAAAAGAAGTAATCAAAAGTTACATATTAGTACTATTTCTGGGGTAAAAAAAAAAAGCAAAATAATGTGAAGGCCGAGTCTGCTTCTTGGCTACACAGTTCTGCTTCTGGGTTCTTCCTGTTCCTATATTTATTTTTTAAGGAAGGACAGAGGTTCCTGAAGATTGACGACTCTGTGAGAAACAATAGCTTTCCACTGTTGATTAAAATTAGGAAACACTAAACTGAATTGTTAGATATGTTTATTTTATAAATAATATATGTTAATATTCGACTTTGTTCATCATTGCATATTCTTCTGCATTAGTAATTTCTGTCACTATTATAAAAATGATGGTACACATTAAAAACTTTTACCATAACTAAAAATATTGTAATGCTGGCGGATTTGGACCTGAGAGAGAGTAAGACAATGTGCAAAAAATTGCGCTGGGTAGTGGAGGTGGTGAGAAAGATGGCACTCACCCGTTGATATGCAATTTTCTGCAAAAATCCCTTGGTTTTCACGTTTGGTTTCGAGACACTCTTGATTCTGGAATGGATCAACTCAAAGAGGTGAGGAGTGACAAGATGAAGGGAGACAGGAAGTGGAGATGAAAATGAAGTCTTGCAGCAGCAGCACTGTGAGATGGAGCACAGTGGAGCAGTGAAGCTGAGCATGAAGGTATAGGTTCAGCTGCTATGTTTTTTAGGAGCCAGATTCTTCTAATTTTTTGTGTGTGTTCCCCCATGTATCACCTGAGAGCTGCTTGCCTATCACATTGTTTGCAAACCGGCAGCTTTACTCAATAACTACATTGATGTTGAACTACTTTAAAGAAACAACTCAATAACATTTTGAGTTATACTTATTTAAAAACTAAGTGAGATAATTAAAGACAATCTTCCAAATTTGGCCTCTTTTTTTTTAAATCAACTTCAACTTCGGCAGGGCTGCTGTAGACCACCAAGCTCTAGCATAGCAGCCCCCAGTTTGAAAACTCCTGCCTTAGCTGATAATAATGAGCATTTGTTTAGCATTCCATTTAAACCATACTAGAGACTAGAATAGTCAGTCAGTCAGTCAGTCATTGTCCAACCCGCTATATCCTAACACAGGGTCACCGGGGTCTGCTGGAACCAATCCCAGCCAGTACAAGGCAGGAACAAATCCCAGGCAGGGTACACACACCAAGCACACATTAGGGACAATTTAGGATCACCAATGCACCTAACCAGGAGGAAACCGGAGCACCCGGAGGAAACCCACGCAGACACGGAGAGAACATGCAAACTCCACACAGGGAGAACCCGGGAAGTGAACCCAGGTCTCATTACTGCGAGGTGACTAGAATAGTAGCTTTATTATAATTTTCTGATCCTCCTTTTTCCATTAAAAGGTTGTGAGAGCTACAGTCTTTCCTGGAAGCAAAGACAGGAACCATGAATGAAATGGTAGCTCACTACAAGTCACACTGACCCCCACCCTCAATCACATGTAGTGGGCTGATTTAGAGTTTCCAGCTGACCTAATATACTTTACATCAGTTTGAGATGTGAAAGCAAATCTGAGTACAAGAGAAAACTTTATTTGAAAACAAAGAGAATATAGTCCAGGTCCATGTATCCCTTTACTGGGTAAAAATTTAACTAAGGTCTATAGGTTGCAAAGCAGAAAGGACAATTACTGTGTTATCATGACCTATAACACACTACTATATCTGTTAAACACAGGCATGTCATAAATGAGGCACTGCAATCTGCTCTAACCTTTTCACTTGTACAGCAATCAGCCACAACATTATAACTACCTGCCTAATACTGTGTAGACCCTCCTTGGCTGCTAAAACAGCTCTGACATGTTGAGATATGAACTCCACAAGACCTCTGAAGGATGTTAGCAGCTGATTGTTTAAATCCTAAAGGTTGCGAGTTGAGACTTCAATGGATTTGACTTGTTTTTCCAGTATATCCCACAGATGCTCAATTGGATTAAGATATGGGGAATTTGGAGGGCAACTCAACATGTTGAACTCTTTGGCATGTTCCTCAAACCTTTCCTGAACAATTTTTGCAGTGTGGCAAGGCACATTTTCCTATTGAAAGGGGCTATCGCCATCTGGGAATTCTTTTGTCATGCAAGGGTGTAAATGGTCTGCAACAATCAACAATTAAGTAGGTGATACACAAATCCACATGAATGCTAGGAACAAAGGGTTTCACAGCAGATCATTGCACAGAGCATTACACTTCCTCTGCAAGCTTGCCTTCTCCCCATAGTGCATTCTGCTGCCATTTCTTCTCAAGGTAAATGATGCACATGCACCGGGCTGTTCACATGACCTAAAAGAAAATGTGATTCATCAGACCAGGCCACCTTCTTCCATTGCTCTATAATCCAGTTCTGACTTCCACATGCCCATTGTAGGATCTTTTGGCAGTGGACAGGGGTTAGCACGGGCACTCTGCCAAGTCTGCAGCTACATGGCCCTGATGCACTGTGATGCGATGCATTGCGTGTTTTGACATTTATCTGTCTTGGCCACCATTACATTCATCCACGATTTGTGCAACAGTAGATCTTCTGTGGGACTGGACAAGATGAGCTAGCCTTCACTTGGGTGCTGATGATCCTGTGCACCATTCATCCTTTCTTGGACAACTTTTGGTAGGTACTAACCACTGCATACTGGAAACACCCCACTAATCCTGTTGTTTCGGAGATGTTCTGACCCAGTCATCTAGCCATCACAATTTGTCCTTTGTCCAAGTCTCTCATATCCTTATGCTTGCCCATTTTTCATGCTTCCAACACTCCACCTTCAAGAACTGACAATTCCTTACTGTCTAATATATCCCACCCCTTTGTCAGGTGCCATTGTAATGAGATAATCAAAGTTATTCATGTCACCTGTCAGTGGTGTTAACGCTGTAGCTGATCAGTGTACTTGGTAAGCCAATGTGGCTATTCCAAGGAGCTTATTTAAACTGAATATGACTCCACTTCCATCAAAAATCACTCAATGTTGGCTCTTCTTTGTGTGTCCTCTCTTATTAAACCAGTTTATTAAGGGTACACTTACTTGGAGTAAATCTTCCTGACATCATACCTCCAAATAGTCTAAGAGCATGCAAGAACTCTACAGGACCAAGATGGACGAGAGTTGGCACTTCTTTAAATTGAAGAGCGGAAAATATTCATTAATTTACACATCTAATACATTTTCAAAATCATACATTTTCTTAGGCACATTGAAAAGGGTACTTGAAAGAACATCACCTGCTAACTTTGAATGGATTGTTCCTAATCTCAGGTAAGAATACTGCTGTAAGGAATGGTGACAGAAAGATGGTCAGTTCCTGTCTTGTCAGAAACCACAGTATTGTTCAGTTGTCACCAATGCTAAGAGATGCAATCAAGTTAAAGAAATCTTTCCATGCAACCTGAAATAGCCAAGTCATTTAAGGGTGAGCTGCACTCTTTATTTCCAACAAAAGAAAGACTGTTTTTTTTTGTGTGACAAAACTAGTTTCTCAGACAATTACTTTGAGGTTTTTTGCTTTTGGTTTTGACTGTCAGACTACAAACTTGTATTTCCCTTTTGATACGGTAGGGATTTCAGCCTTTAATAAATCATAGTCCTGACTACTTTTTCTGCTCCTTGAGGCTTTTTTATGGAAGTATCTAATTGCTCATATTATCAGTGCAGAATATTAAAATCTCCAATCTAACAAACAAATTCTGATGCAGCTACTCCACACACAAAAGTAAATAACTAGAAAACTCCATGTTCCATGTTTAACAACTACAGTATAGCAGTTAATGATGGAATAAGGGCTGTCGCTACAACAGCACCTTCTGAGATAATACCTTATGAAATTCTTACTTCATAATTGAAATTCAGCAGGAAACACTAGCAGTTGTGGGAGTTTTTAAAGCTAATTTGGGCTTATATTTGATTTACAGCTGAGTTCAATTACAGCTGAGAAAATTGCCTTGTTTCTTAACTATTTGGAATGGGCCACAACTATTTGCAAAACATTTTAAGTAAACTTTGCTTTGTATTTGATGTGACAAAGCTTAACTCTATTTCTACTTAAAAGGTTTCCAAATCTCTAACAAAAATGAATTCCAGTAGTGGTTATAGCATTGCCTTGAAAACTCCCTCAGCTGATTTAAGTTGAAACACTGAAGTTTTGATCTCTGTAGTTGAGAGTGGCTTGTCTGTCGAACTAAAGCAAGGAATGGGGAGTCACAATATAGGCGACACATTGAAAGGAATTTTTAGTTTACATTTGAGGTCAGGAATCAAAATCTCAGAAAGAAGAATATTAAGGATACATTTTCCCAAACCCTCAACTTCAGCGGTATGTAAAAATGCCAGAACACTAATGGATTTATTGAGACCTGTGGTTAGCCTTAGTGAACATTGTAGGCATCTACAAAAGGAGATGTGGTTTTATTGTGGGAATGCTTGACATCTTACAGTAAAATGCCCTAAACTACAAGGAATCAAATATGCTCACCAGATATATGTTTTTTTTGAGTGAGTAGTTGTTTTCAATCCCAAACAAATAATTTCTAAATTATATTTTAAGGGTTTTGTAGACTCTGGAGTAGCACATAATTTAATTATTTCTTTGCTCATTATGTAATGTCAATTTAACTAAACATAAATTTAACATATTAATAATTAACACTCAGCCTTGAAATAATTAGTGGAATGCACTGAGAGAAAATTTCCATTTTAGCAAGTAAATTTCACATTTCACCAGTCATTGCAGGGTTACATTGTTTCAGAACTAATAATCTCATGGTTTAGTTTTTAATATAATATTTATTTCAAGAAATGTGCACAGTTTTGTATTTGTTTTGCAGTTCCCACCATAGTTGTTCAATATGCTTATTTTTCTAATCCAATCAGGAAAAAAAAATTATATATATATATATATATATATATATATATATATATATATATATATATATATATATATACAGATATATATATATCTTGGGTCGTGATGTGATCATCTCGGAGAGACTCTTTGATGTCCCGCAAGACTACTTGCACATCACGCCCTACTTACAAACAATTTTTCGGAGACACTCTAACGTCCTGCGAGACAAAAGGACAGCTGCTGTACAAGCTTTTAAATGATCGTCGGGCAGCACAACATGCAGATCACGCAGCTCGGTAGCATCAGCTGCAAGCCAGCAGTTGATCCGTCCGCATCTCCTTAGCGTTCGTTCAGCCCCCCCTTCACAACGCGAGCGGCAGAGATGTGAAGTGGTGAGCTTGAAGCATGCCGAGGCTGTTAGAGCAAAGCGAGTAAGGGGCAAAGTCCCTTAGTATATATATCACACATGTGCGCATGGGAGGCAGTCTAAGGGCTTAGCTGAGGATAAGCTACAGAGACAGGGGTTGATGAATAGCACTAAGGCCTTTATCCCTCTTTCCAAGACCTTCAGAAGGGAACACCAGTTAAAGCTCCTCCTACTTCCTGTATCAGAACACACCCTCCTGCCAACCTCAGTTCCCTTCCTATCCCGTCTCTTTCTGCCAAGAAGATATAAAAAGTAAACCCTTCACACACCAAATCATTCTATGTGACTCTGTCTTTTATGTTTACTCTGCCATTGGTAGTGGTGCTGATAATATATGGGGTGGATTCCCCAAAACTTTATAATTGTTTTCTCTGTTCTGTTTACAATATATTTATATATCTTTGGAATTATATCTGCAGCAACTGTTGTGCAATAAAGTTATAGCCCTTGAGTACCATTTTCCAAGTGAAGGCTGGAGGCCCCTTCTGTTCCTGAGGGGTTATAGCGCTGGTTACTTTTCTATAGGTAAGAAAGATGTGTCAGTAAGGCTATACATTTATTAAGATTCAAGTAAAGTTATTAGTGAAAGCACTTACCCTCTTTCTTTAATATCATTTTTTTAGAAATAAGTAACTAGTAACTATAGTCATTAAATTCCTGGAATCTAATTAGTGTCAGTGACTCTAATTTTGAATATTGTTTGTTTCTGTTATCCATTGGGTTAATTTATTTTTGATATATTTAGTTACAGTTTTAATTTAGGTTTTTTATATCACCACCATTTTGATGGCACTATTGTTGATTCCTGTTGCTAGGACCATCCTGGAGTCAGTATGTCCTAAGAGTATATGGTCTGACAATGACGATGTGATGGGCCATGCTTTCGCATCCCACTACATAAATTCCAAAACCCTTGAAAAGTTTTTGAAAAAGAATTTTTTTTCCTCTTGTTTTTGAACTCTTTGCATTCCTTCAGACTTCAGTTTTGTCTTGCGATTCTTGGTTTAGATTACTTATAGTTGTTCTCCAGGTTCCGACCCATGCTGTGGTTTTTTGACTACGTCCTTGTCTTCCAGTTGCCCTCTGAAGTCTTGTGCCTGCTGGACATGATAATCAGAATAAAGAAAGGAGACAAATGGAAATCATTTTTTAGCATATCTTCTGGTCCTAATGATTATCTTGTTTTGCCTTATGTTTCGGAAAATGCGTGAATTTGTGAATTTCTCCTTGGGATTAATAAAGTATCTATCTATCTATCAATCTATCTATCTATCTATCTATCTATCTATCTATCTATCTATCTATCTATCTATCTATCTATCTATCTATCTATCTATCTATCTATCTATCTAAATGCAATAGTAGGTTTTCTGTCACTTGCCGATGTAACTGTGTAGGAGTAAATGAATTAGTGTACTTAGATAATTTATTGTTCCTAATTTGGTTCACAAATCATTTATAAAACTTGAAAAGCGTGAGTTCTTCAAACTTTAAGTATGGATGATACAAATATAGAAGCCATTATCAATTGACCTATTCCTAACTCAATAAAATATACTTAACACTGTGATGGCTTTCCAAAACTATTATAGATGATTCATTAATATCTCCAGTTCATTTGTTTCTCTAATCACTAATATAATTAAGAAAAGTCAGAATATATTTACATGGAGTTAATCAGAAATTTGACACCTGTCCATCTGCACCTTACTACCATTTGAAAGTACAGTTGACATATTGAAATTAGGGATAGATGCAGTTCTGTTACAGTGTTTTTCCTGATACTGGAAAATTGCACCTCTCTTCTTTCTTTTCTTAAAAGCTCAGCTCCATTGAATACAATTATCATGTAGCAAATGATCATTTCAAGGCATCCATTCATTTAATGGACTTAATTTATTTTGTCATGATAATCAAATTATCATGAGAAATTATAGGTACAGAAATAGCCTTACATAAATGAAGGCTTTGGTTAAAAGGATCTGAATTAACTTTGATGATTTTAACTGATCATAAGAATATAAATGCAAAGCAGGCTTTCTGGGCATTTTCTTAAATTGATTAAACTTTGTCTTCCCACTCCCCAGTAAAAAAAATGGTAAATGTGATATTTTGTTTAATACATTTCAAATCTTTCAATGAGAAATAGAACCAGCATTTCTAATCCAAACTGAAATAATTTTAGCAGTCATGGATGTTCAAGTTTATGGTCGTGTGTATTCAGTACAACAAACTTCTAACTTGTTTGTCTACTCAGAATAGAAGACAATAATACAATACCAACAAAGACAAATACATTCCCACACACAAACAAAATTATAAATAGCAGGCAACATACTATATATACTTGCAAGTTTTTGTCTATATATTTTTAGACACATGGCTTAGGGCATGCCATGTAGATATTGGATTGGTTAAAACAATGTGGAAGAGTTTGAATATAACGCCTGCTTTAACCCGATTTCTGTTTGCCCTAGAGTTGAGGACTTTACCAAGGGACTGTGATGTCATTTCCGCTCATCATCCATAAAAACCACCTGATCTGAGAGAAAGCTTTCATTTGTGACCTGGAGCACTCGAAGGATAGATATCTGCAAAGGGCTGTGAGATTTTGCATCAGTTTGACGTTACTACCCAGAGCTATTTTTTTGGTGTTTTTTTCCTGGAAATTAAACATCACTTTGGTGCCTCAAGTCTGTTCATTCATAACTGAGTCACATGTGCAATATGCATTGTCAAATTGATTGTCTTACGGAGACCATTTTAACTGTGCACTGGTGGGATTGGAAAGACAGCTACATCCTGTATAATAACTCCTTTTATTCCTGTTCCCAGAACAGAGGAAGTCCAGTCAGAAGGGATATGATGTCGTATCCCTTCATGCCTGAGTCTATCTGTTCTGCCATACCTCCAGTAAAAGAAGACTTCATATTTATTTGTGTTAATTTTTATTTAATTCATATTTTATTTAATATATAGAGTATATATATATATATATATATATATATATATATATATATATATATATCTTGTCACACTCTTTTCAAAAGTTTAAACATGCTCCATGACAAGTCAGAGATGACAGTTCCGCCAGGAGCAGAGAATGTCTGAGGGAGAGAGAGAGAGAGAGAGAAACAAAACAACCAATTCCAAAGCTGAGAGGCGCTGCACAATACTAATAAGTAAGCGGAGTACCGCGTGAGAGGTTTATCGCGCGTTATAGCGCAAGTATTAAGGGTAAGGAGCAATGTGAAGGTAGACTGTCAGCTGTTTCAGGGGTTTTCCCAGGGGTGTCTGTGTCCTCTGAGGGTGCGATCAGCGCTCCAGCTTACAATATATATACGTATATATATATATATATATATATATATATAGTGAGAGCTAGCCCGACCCGACTATCGCTCCCCGACTGTAGTGAGGGGGCACCTTTTATAGTCACCCGGATGTGCTCCAGGTGCTCGCTCATGTCCTTCTGGCGGCACTTCCTGGTGTGGCAGAAGTGCCACATGAGCACCCGGAAGCACTCCCAGTGTCCCTGGAAGGTCGTTCCTCCATCTTCCTAGGTGTGGCGGAAGTGCAGATATCCCGGGCTCTATGAGGCTTGGGGCTCCCCCTGGCGGTGGCCACGGGCCCCACTGGGTTTGAGCCTTCATGCTCCATCCCCGTGGTCCACACTATCCAGGACAGTTGCCCCCTCGTGTCCCAGGGGATATGTAGACTGCCTCCCAGTCTTTCCAGGTGTCCTGGCTGGGTCTGACCCCCAGCCTCCTGTCACAAATATATATATATATAGTGGCTACCAGGGAGCTTCAAAAGCACGAGGCTCGGACATGAGTATAAAATGAACAAAACAATTTTATTTGTGGGAAACTCTTTTCCATTCATTTCCCACACCACAATCACAGTCCAAAGCAGTACACAGCAATAATTTGTCTCTCTGTTTTCTTCTCTCTCTTTGTCACTGTCTCCTCCGCTCTTCCTAGCAAGCTTCATCTTCCTTCCTCCTGACTCTGGCTGTCCGAGCTATGGCAGGCAGCTTTTTTTTATTTTATTTCCAGAAGTACTTCCACTGTCCCCAAGACTTGGACTGGGAGCACTTCAGGGTAAGCTTGGAGGCACAGGAAGTAGAGTTCTGTTGTCCCTGCAGCACCCACTGGCGAAATCCATGGAACTGAACAGGGCTGAGCCGACAAACTCCAAGTCCCATGATGCCCTGTGAGAATCCATGGTAATGCCACAAACCAGAGGTGCTGCCATCTAGGGCAGTGGGGGAGACAAAGCCCTGTGGAAGTTGCTTCCCCCTCTCCTTCCACACTGTGGGCGCCCTGGCCAGTTAAGGTTCCCAGGCGGTGCTCTTCACAATATATTATTGCACACATACATACATACAGTACACACACATATAAATGTATAGTTTTTAATTATATTGTCAATAATGTTCTCTTATGGGGAGATGATTCCTTAATTTCAAGCTATTTAGGCATTTAAAAGACTCCATTCTTTTTCAGGCATTTTTAGTGGTCCCCTTTAAAATTAGAACATTACTCAAAATTGTTACAACATATCGTTAATGCTGTAAATCAAAAAGTAGTTCTCAGCTTCCTGTTGGCTTTGTTGACCCTTACCTGCAGATGGATTTTGTTATTGAGATTTGTTATTTCCTTCTTCTCATGATTACACTACTCTTTAGAAAGAGGTTTGTGAATTTACTAAGGCAGTACATTTTAGTTCAAGCTCAAAGTTTATTGTCATGTGCACAGTTTCCCTGTACAATGAAATTCTTTCTTTGCTGTCCACACCAAATGACAAAACCAACGTATAAAGATAAACATAAATAATAAGTAGCAGATAGATAACAAGTAACAGAGGCAGCATAAAGTATAAAAACAGAATAGAAGTATAAAGTGTAATGTGCAGGTAGGTGTGTGATGGACAAGTCAAATACAGTTGTGTGAGGTACTAATGTTGTCTTATTTTAATTTCTTATTTTGTCTTTTATTTTTCTTTTCTTCATTATGTAAAGCACTTTGAGCTACTTCTTTGTATGAAAATGTGCTATATAAATAAATGTTGTTGTTGTTGTAGATAGAATGAGGTGAACCATGGTTATAAACTCCAGTCAGTTATTTAGGAGTCTAATGGCCTTGGGAAAGAAAGAGTTCTTTAGCCTGAAAGTCCTGCATTTCATACTTCTATACCTCCTGCCCGAGGGTAGAAGTGTGAACAGTTCGTGTTGGGGGTGGGTGGGGTCCCTGAGGATCGAGGCAGTTCTCCTGCGGACTCTGAGGTTGTAGATGCTCTGCAGAGAGGGCAGTGGGGTCCTGGTGATCTTCTCAGCAGTCTTTACCACTCTCTGCAGGTGTTTGCGGTCCATAGCATTATTGTTGCCATACCACACAGTGATGCAGCTGGTCAAGATGCTCTCAACAATGCAGCTGTAAAAGTTGCCGAGGATCTTAGACGACATACCAGACTTCCTCAGCCTCCTCAGAAAGTACAGACGCTGCTGGGCCCTCTTAACCAGCTCTGTGGTGTTAAGTGTCCAAGTGAGGTCCTCACTGATGTAGACGCCCAGGTATTTAATGCTGCTCACCCTCTCCACTTCAAGCCCTCGGATGAACAGTGGCCGGTGAGGTCTCCTGTCCTTCCTCATGTTCACTATCATCTCCTTTGTCTTGTCTGTGTTGAGGGTGAGGTTGTTGTCCTCACACCATGACACCAGACTGGCCAGCTCCCTCCTGTAGGCCACATCGTCCCTTCCAGTGATGCGTCTTATCACTGCAGTGTCATCTGCGAAATTTAGGATGATGTTACCTTTGTGGGAGGTGACATAGTCGTGGGTGAACAGGGTGTAAAGAATGGGGCTGAGGACGCATCCCTGTGGGGTGCCTGTGTTTGTGATAATGGTGGCTGAAATCCTATTACCAATCCTGACAGACTGGGGCCTGCCAGTCAGAAAGTCTAGGAGCTAGTCACAGAGGGTGGGGTGCAGGCCAAGTGCAGACAGTTTATGGATGAGTTTATGGGGGATAACCGTGTTAAAGGTGGAGCTGTAGTCAACAAAGAGCATCCTGATGTAGGAGTCTTTCTTCTCCTGATGGGAGAGGGAATAATGTAGTGCTGCTGCGATGGCATCTGAGGTGGACCTGTATGCTGCTCTGAATGTGGGCCAGCACCACTCGCTCAAAACACTTCATGATGATTGGAGTGAGTGCTACCGGCCTGTAGTCATTCAGGCAGGTGGGTGGGCTTTTTTAGCAAGGGGGATGATGATCATAGTCTTAAAGCAGGACGGAACGATGCTCTGACTGAGGGAAAGGTTGAAGATGGAGCAGAGAACATCAGCCAGCTCATTGGCACATGCTCTGAGAGCCTGCCCAGGGATGTTGTCTGGTCCTGCTGTCTTACGGGGGTTGATCTTCCTTAGTGCTTTGTGTACCTGACCTGAAGAGACCGTTGGAGGAGGGGAGGGGGGTTGGGTGGTCCAGGTGTGTGTGTGTCTCCACTCTGTGCTGTTGCTGGATGTCTCAAAGTGGGTGTAGAAAGTGTTGAGATCATCCGGCAGACTGTCTGTGGAGCTGATTGTGCTGGTGGTGGTCCTGGAGTCTGTGATGTGCTGTAGGCCCTGCCACATACTTCCGGAGTCAGCAGTAGAATAGAAGCCCTCCAGCTTCTCTCTGTACTGCCTCTTGGCTGCTGTGATGGTTTTTCTTAGTCCGTACTTCGCAACTTTGTACTCTGTCTCAGTGTCTGATCTAAATGCAAGAAAGCGGGCACGCAGCATGTGGCATACCTGACTGTTTATCCAGGGCTTCTGGTTGAGGAACTTCCTGACTGGTATTGTGGTCACGATGTTGTCAATACAGGTGCTAATGTACCCAGTCACATATTCAGCATAGTCCTGTATGCTGATAGAAGAGTCCTCCAGAGTGCCTGCAACCCTAAACACATCCGAGTCTGTCTGAACAAAACAGTCCTGCAGGGTGCTCTCAGTCTCTGGGGTCCAAAGTTTAACTTGCTTAATGATAGGGTTTGTTTGTTTCAGCCTTTGTCTGTAGACTGGGTACAGGTATAAAGAGATGTGGTCTGATTGTCCGAAGTGGGGGCGGGGTGCACCCCTGTATGCACCGCATATGTTGCTGTAAACATGATCCAGTGTGTTCTTCTCACGGGTGGGAATGTTCACATGTTGGTGGTATTTAGGAAGTACAGTCCGTAAATTTAACTGATTAAAGTCGCCAGCTGCGATAAAAACAGCATCGGGATGAGCCATCTCTAATGCGCTGATGACGTCATGGAGTTTACTGACCACTGCCATGGAGTTAGCGCGCGGGGGGGGCAGGGGGTGGTGTAAACAGCGGCCAAAAACACAGCAGTGAATTCCCTGGGTAGATAATAGGGTCAGCACTTCAGCAGTAAAAACTCCCCATCTTGTGAGCAGTGCTTATAAACAGTCCGTACGTTTCCACACCACGAGTTGTTAATAAACACACACACACACACACACACACACACACACACCCTTTAGCCTTACCGGAGGCTGCGGTGCGATCTCCTCGGTGCACAGAGTATTCCATTAATTTAGACCATGACCATCAGTTTGTATAACACTTGGTAAAGTCTTCAAAAACAGGGATCAACTTGAATTTGTCATTTATACATCATTCTGCACAGACTGAAAGAATCACTCCTGAAATATTTACGGTGTTATGTGGATATTGTTAAATTCAACTGGAAAGAAATGCTTTCTCTAACAAAACATGCTATGAGTTTTCAAAGATCAAGTACTAATGCTTACTTTCTTTTCAAAAGTATGTTGGGTTATAGACCACATCTTGTCAGCTTCAATCAAATCAAGTTTTCTTCCTATTTTTACTGAAAATCTGAGAAATTTCACATTAATATTAGTATTTGAGAACCATGTAAGAAAAATATACATCTGTTAATAGATATCCTGATACATGGCACAGAGAACATTTTCAGTTTCATATTGTTCAGTAGGTTTTGTTCTCCACAAGACATCTCTGGTTGGTTGAGTGGTCCATGAGGAAATCTAGCTCAAAGATACAATACAATACAATACAGTTTATTTTTGTATAGCCCAAAATCACACAGGAAGTGCCGCAATGGGCTTTAACAGGCCCTGCCTCTTGACAGCCCCCCAGCCTTGACTGTCTAAGAAGACAAGGAAAAACTCCCAAAAAAACCTAGTAGGGAAAAATGGAAGAAACCTTGGGAAAGGCAGTTCAAAGAGAGACCCCTTTCCAGGTAGATTGGGCGTGCAGTGGGTGTCAAAAGAAGGGGGTCAATACAATACAATACAGTACAGTACACAGAACAATTTCTCAATATAGTAAGAAATAAAAAAAAATATATATATATATAAATTTTAGAAGTACAGAGTGTAGAGAAAAGCCAAGCAAAATGACACCTTTTATTGGCTAACTAGAAAGATTACAATATGCAAGCTTTCGAGGCAACTCAGGCCCCCTTCTTCAGGCAAGATGTCATCTTGCCTGAAGAAGGGGCCTGAGTTGCCTCGAAAGCTTGCATATTGTAATCTTACTAGTTAGCCAATAAAAGGTGTCATTTTGCTTAGCTTTTCTCTACATTCATAATGGCTAACACGGTACAGCACCCTAGTACTACAGAAGTACAGAGTAGAATTTAACAGTGGATGATATATCCCATAATAAGATTTGTATTTGTATAGAGTCCTGGAGACCTCATCCTTCAAGCTGCCTCCCCCATTTGGCCATTCCACGGCTGAAACAGTGCTGGGCCAGCCAATCCGATGAAAGGACCCCTCTCTCCCACGATTCCTGCGATCCTCCATCTGGGATGACTTTTCCTTAGGCAGGCAAAACAACTTGGCAGGTGGGCCATGGCACCAAGTGCCACATTTGAGTACCGAGAAGAAAAACAGAATAAGTGAGGGTTAGTATACAATTATAACTGTCATGTTACTTATGTTTAAGTGCTAATGACTAACAACAGAGATGCAGTCTGTACAGGTTAATCAGCAGCTCTAGTCAGGATATGCTAAACTGAAGTAGTGAGTCTTCAGCCGGGATTTAAAAGCTGAGACCGAAGGGGCATCTCTTATAGTAGCAGGCAGACCATTCCACAGTTTAGGGGCCCTGTAACTAAAAGCTCGACCCCCCACTGTTATTTTATTAATCCTTGGAATCATAAGCAGACCGGCATCTTGAGATCTTAATGTGCGCTCTGGTTTGTAAGTCATGATAAGTTCAGACAAGTAAGCCGGACCTCGACCATTTAATGCTTTATATGTTAAAAGAAAGATTTTGAAATCTGCCCTAAACTTAACCGGGAGCCAGTGTAAGGATTTAAGAACTGGAGTTATGTGTTCGTATTTTCTTGTTCTTGTAATAATTCTCGCAGCCGCATTTTGGATTAACTGGAGGCTGTATAAAGAACAGTTTGAACATCCAGTGAACACCGCATTGCAGTAGTCAATCCTACTAGAGATAAATGCATGAATTAGTTTCTCAGAATCCTGTTATTTAAAAAGCGCCTTAATTTCCTAACATTTTTAAGATGGAAGAAACATGTTTTGGACAACTTTGTAATATGCGCTTTAAATGACATGCTAGAGTCAAAGATAACTCCTAGATTGCGGGCTGATTCAGTAAAATTGACTGGGATTCCATTGAGTTAAATGATGACAAAATATTATTGTGATCAGCATCATTCCCTCCAACAATTAACATCTCTGTTTTATCTGTATTTAAAGACAAGTAGTTCTTATTCATCCACTCCTTTAATTCACTAACACAACTAATTAAAGACAACATTGGAGAAACTTCATTTGATTTAAATGAAAGGTATAACTGGGTGTCATCTGCATACGAGTGAAAATTAACATTATATTTCCTAATGAGAGATCCCAGTGGAAGCATGTACAGTGAAAACAGTAAAGGTCCCAGTACTGAGCCCTGCGGGACACCATATTGAACTTCTGTGTATAATGATGGAGTACTGTCAGCACATTTCTGTACATATTGGAATCGATTTGATAAGTAAGAACTAAACCAAGCGAGCACGGTGCCTGTAAGACCAACATCATTTTCTAGCCTGTGCAGTAAGATAGAATGGTCGATGGTGTCAAATGCTGCACTTAAGTCCAACAACATAATTACAGTTGAGTTTCCTTCATCAGAGGATATCAGAATGTCATTTACAACCCGTGTTAGTGCCGTTTCTGTACTATGACCAGTGCGAAAACCAGACTGGAATTTCTCAAATAAATTGTAATGCATAAGGTGTGTCTGAAGCTGACTGGCGACTACTTTTTCTAGTATTTTAGAGAGAATTCTAGTATTTTAGAGAGATGTATTTGGATCTTTTAAAATGCTTAATCAAACTGCACCTTTGAGTTACAAATTAGCTGCTCATTATGTGGGTACCTCCTTTGTTTCTCATCTCTTGACTGAACCTGTTTCTTCCAGTGTTTCTCCTTTTTACCCCTCATTCTATTATTGTGAATGGTGAACCCAAATATGAAATCCAGAAGCTTCTAGATTCTCATAGAGTTGCACTTCAAATTCAAAATACAAACAACCATTGACAAGCTTCTATTTCTGAAAGGCATTTTAGATAGCTGCCAAAAATATTACTAATACTGAAAATATAGAAAAAAAAGTTTAACTTAAAATATTATCATTATATTGTTGTACGTCATATGGTCTTATAAAATGTAATATATTGGCTCCTTGTATTTAAAGATAAGAGTAAAAAAAAAAGAAGGAACAGTTGCAAACCATTAAGACTGTATTTATCAAGTAATACTATTTCTGTTCATTTGATGCTTTAACAACTAAGATTTATTCAGTATTCAGTGAGTGTTCAGCATTGACAGCTGATTCTTTATATTATTTAGCCCATCCTCAAGCAATTAACCTACTGCATAATTTTATATGAGATCCATTTCATGATGATTTGTAATGGATTAATGTTAGGGTTAGGGTGCAATGAATAAAACAAATAGAAAAGATAAACAATTAAAAATCAGTGATTTTTGAAAAAATGTTAACAAAAAACTGAAATAACAACTCATTAAATAAATAATGGACATCACTTCACAATGAATACACTAATACAAAGTGGTTTATTGAATGGCTTCCTCACAAAATAAATTAATTTGCTACATGAAATATTTGATTTACATGTGTTGTCCTTTTTTTGCTCAATATTTTTAAATAAATGATATATATTATTGAAAAAGTACAATACTGAATCATGTAATCATTTTTACTGTTTTGGCTTCAGTAGCACATTTGTATTGACTTGAAATTACTTTCCCTGCAGCAAAAGCATTAAAAAGTTGCTGAGTCTTTATGGCTGTTCAATGTCATACGCATTGTTTTAACCTTTAGTGGCATCTACACTAACATTGATGTGTACTCACAAGGAATAATGTACTACTTTATATGCACTCTTAGCAACATCTTGTCTGATATTCTCTCATATTTACTCTTGTAAAATTTCTTTTCACGTTGTATGTATTTCAAAACAAAGCAACTTTAGCAAATGATGTTTTTTTTTAGATCCTGTATTGATATACAAAATGCAGTTAGTGGCCATAATGTGTGCACACCATGCCCAGAATAGTATTTGTCTGAGGTCTTTTTTTCTTTTCTTCTGCTAAAATCTTTGTTGTGGACATGCTGCATTATTTTCAGTATTTAATTTTACTGCATAGGATAATGTAATACTTATTTATCCTAAAAGAATTCAAATGATGACTTTTTTTATAAAAAAAGGCAATACAACTATCTACTCTGGTTTGCATTTATCAGTCCATTCAAATCAAACTGGCTAGTATGTACTTATAATAAAGTGCTGAGGTATCTGGAAGCTGACCTTGAAGATAATAGAAGAACAACTAATGCCATGCCTTCCGATGCCTAGATAACCCTTCCATTCTCAGCACCTTTCATTTGGAAAGGAGAAAAACAAAGGTCTCACTCCTCAATTCCAAATACAAGGTTATTGAATGCAGCCAGGGACTGGAATATGCTTATCGACAAAAGCCAGACACTCTTAAACATAATGGTGCCTGCAAAGCGATGCCATAGGGGAACCATTTTTGGTGGCCAAAAGACGCATCTACATGAAAGTGAAAAGAACCTTTATTTATTTAGAACTGTATCTGACTCCATACAGTAAATAACTGTGAATAAATGTTGACAGATTTGTGAAATGCCAATGGGTCATGATTTTGGAAGGACTCTTGCTTCTTATAAAACCACGTTATGTCGAGGTTGTCTTAATCTGTTAGTGCGCTGCGAAGGTGCCTACCATACATTACAGATTTCAGTTTTCTTCAACAAATTACAAAGCACAAATAACCAACTTCATTTGCTGAGAACCCTTCCCAGAATGGGATGTGCTTTGTCAAGCAATGGAAAAAAAATCCATTAAAGAGCTTTTTTTAAGAGCGGAGATTCACCTTTCTATCAGAAATTCCCAGTACTACCTAAACCAGACAAGATCTTATAAATCATCTCTCAGCAGAGTTTTTTTCACTATTCAGCCTACAGTTCCCTGGGAGGATGCTGTTGATGAGGCTCATGAAAGAAAGACATTGTGATAAAGGTATGTCACAATATCAGAATTTCGGACTTTGACAGGATACTTAGAAAGGTATTGAAATTTGATACCTTTTTCAATACTCAATGCAGTATATAATGTAATCCAATAAATATATATTTAATTAAATCTTAATTCTGTACATATTAAAATCTTTACATTGATGAAAACAAATAAAAGAAATTTTAGTCATTAAAGCATAGAAATAATTAACTACAGTAGTGGTCAATTGACTCTGTGCTAACTTTAATACGCATTACTGCACATCTGAAATACCCATCCACCCACAGTTGTAATTTTATATTGTCAGATTTGAATTGTTTTTATCAACAGTATGTGGAAACTTCAACAAAACAGGTCTGACATCAAAGTACAAATTAATCATCTAATCGCAAATATTGCTGTGCTGAACAGCTCTTTTCATGATGCAGCTCAAAAGAAAATGTACCACACTGCTGTATTCATGCAGACCCCATCTGTGAAATGACCGCCACAGCCAGCCAAATCCAATCAAAGTTCACTTTAGTAATTATCCATCCCACAATTTAGTTTTTACTATAATACCCTGAATATATGAGCACACAGAGGAGTAACCACTGTTTCTGTAACTGAGCACTGAAAAGTTAGCACCTCACATAATAAAGTAAATGTGATAAAATATTATTTTATAATTGCATGTAAGAAAAATAAAAAAAAGTAAACTAGGGTTTAAAAATTGAGGGAGTGACGTAGCCCTAGCACTAAAGACTGTTGTCCATGAATGAACAGTGCAGAATAAAATTAGCCTGCGGGTAAAAATAATATTGTAGACCTGTCTTAATTCGTTAAACAT
Organism: Erpetoichthys calabaricus; assembly: GCF_900747795.2. Taxonomy (NCBI): domain Eukaryota; kingdom Metazoa; phylum Chordata; class Cladistia; order Polypteriformes; family Polypteridae; genus Erpetoichthys; species Erpetoichthys calabaricus. The sequence goes on along the minus strand of NC_041400.2, from coordinate 119,974,204 downwards.
TTACCTTGTAGTTTATGAGGCTCAACTGTTAAAAGTCAGAATACATTGAAGGTGCATTCGTAATGTAGGCTGTAGAATTGATACCATGAAAAATGACTGAAACAATTAAAAAAATGTTACAATTGATACTTATCAATATTTTAATACTTTTCACAACCCTGCTGTTGATATATCAGTCTTGCAGCAGGGATAGAAGAGAGAGGCTGGAAAATAAAGGTGCACCTGGCTGACGTTGTTTATAGGGGATTTATTGCCAGCTTCATGATGAGGCCTCTGAAGGAGGTAGGAATCACAGGGTAGGCCCTCAGAAAGGGCACTTAAATTACTGTCTGTTACAGCCGAAACAAGCAGTCACTAGCGGTGGTTGAAAAGAAAGAATACCGGCTGCATTCTTAAATGACCACTAACAGAGATCATATAAACAACTCTAGGACACATACCTGGGTCTGATCAGCCCGTGGTAGGCTTGTGTCAGCAAAGGGTGTCTTGTGCTTGAAGGACTTGAAAACCCCAATGACACCTAGGTACACAAATGAGGATGTGTCCCAAATCAAGCAATTTCCAAAAAGGGATAACATAAAGGGAAATCAACCCCACTCTTGGGTCAGGACAGTGCTGAAACCTTAGGGATAGTAACATTTACTCCTATAATTCAGTCTCAAAACAAGCTTTGAAAGGTATAAATATAAGTCAAAGTATAATAAAATCCAACTGTACATTAAGTAAGGGTGGCACGGTGGCGCAGTGGGTAGCGCTGCTGCCTCACAGTTAGGAGATGCGGGTTCGCTTCCCGGGTCCTCCCTGCATGTAGTTTGCATGTTCTCCCTGTGTCTGCGTGGGTTTCCTCCCACAGTCCAAAGACATGCAGGTTAGGTGCATTGGCGATTCTAAATTGTCCCGTGTGTGTGCGCCCTGCGATGGGCTAGTGCCCTGCCTGGGGTTTGTATCCTGCCTTGCGCCCTGTGTTGGCTGGGATTGGCTCCAGCAGACCCCCATGACCCTGTAGCTAGGATATAGTGGGTTGGATGATGGATATACATTAAGTATTGGGCTAATACTTTTTGAAAAATATAATATACAGACATGATAATTTGTGTCAGAAATAACTATTTAGTAAAATTTAAATTCAGGCTTAAGCAATGATATTGTAGGTGAAGGTTTTTTTCAGTTTTTAACACTAGAATTACCAGAGCCTAAGAAAAAATTCTCGTAAATCCGGCCCACCTTAAATCCGTTCACACCTCTCCTTCAGCGTCTTTTGTCCTGTAAATGTGCCAATTAAGAAAAGCAGCAAGCAGCCTGCTATTCCATTCAACAACGTGTACAAAGTTCTCCCAGCTCATGCCTTGATTGATAATCTGGGAGTGAAGTGCTGGAATTTTACAGTGGAAATAATAGATCATTATTTGGAACACATGCATTTCATGTGTGTTCCATTTCTACAGTAATCTGTATAAACTATTAAAACAGAAACTTTTTCATATTTTAGTAATAAATGTTACAAAATGTAGGCATAAAGTATAGAATGTGTGAAGCCTGAAGTCCAAATATCAAATAAACACTTTCACAAAAGGTTGAAGGACGATACAACAGCTTCCATGGCGTAGCGGTAAGATTTGCTGACTTGTAATCAAGAGTCCCCAGTTCGATCCTGACTGCCTCCTGTATTTGCCGTTTTCAGTAGTGAGCTGCTCTTGTTGTTAATATTATATAGTACACACATACATTTGGTTTGTGTCTGTAACAGCCGTTGTACATTTATAGGACTTGTAAAAGTTACCGTTTTTTTTTTACTTTTATTCTCTCAGTCACAACCGCGATGCATACTATCGCCCCAAAGGGATCTGACGCTGTTACTTTTTATCTGAAACTGGGAATAACTGTAGATGTGAGTGGTGTTTTGAGGCAATGGAACTGGACATTCTCTGATCTGGATGGATAAAAGACATAGGTATATATGATATCTGGAATAACTCATTTTATGACTTGTATAGTACATTTCGGAAAACATCATGGCACGGATGCAACATTATTCATATTATTGATATTCATTTGCATAACATCTTGTGTTAGTAATCACTGACCACATGTTTTGCGTGGTTTTTTTTCCCTGATCTTGCCAGTCTCCACATTGATGTATGGTGGTGTTTCTTTTGTACTCCAGGACATGCAGAGGAAAGAATAGTACAGAGGTCAGTTCAGCGCTATATGCAATCATCAGATTCAAATGTTAACAGTTTACACACACGCAAGTACCGTCCTTCCTACATTTACAACATGTGTATCTGTTGTAATGCGCACACTTCTCTCTGTGCTGTGGTTTCTATTACACACCTGAAAGAAAGAGACAATATATGTGACATTTTGAAGAAATCATTTTATGACCTGAATTGTTTTACGAGTAAGATTTACGAGTTTTCTCATAGGCTCTGGTAATTCTAGTGTTAAAGTCTAGCATTGGTGAATAGTCAGGCTTCGGTTAAATACATTAAGGTTCTCATTCCAGAACAGCCATTCAACTTGTAATAAGAGAAAGGTCGACACGATCAAAGGTTTGGGGTAGCAGAATAGTAACCCCATTTAAAATGATGTAATCTGTAGCAAAATTAGTAGCACAAAAATAGAAAAATATAATGACCATAGATCCTACTGAAATAGTGATAATCTTCTGGTAAGAAGTCGAGCACCTTCTTTGGTGGATCTGTCTTCTGCTAAAGTAGGGTCCAAGGTGAACATTGACTTCTTAAATACAGAATAGACTGGAAGGGGTGGGACTTCTAGTGACCTGGGGCCTCATGTATAAACAGTACGTATGCACAAAAATGTTGCGCATTCCCGTTTCCATGCTCAAATTGCGATGTATAAAACCTAAACTTGGCGTAAAGCCCCGCACATTTTCACGCTAGCTCAAATCCTGGTGTACGTAAGTTCTCTGCTCAGTTTTGCAAACTGGTGGCACCCAGCGTCAAAGCAGTGCTACTGTTCCCGTGTGGTTTCCCTTTCTTTTTTAGATCCACATCCCTGACGTAGCTTTATCATATACACTGAAATTAACCACATATTGTTAATTAGTTTAAGGCATCTGATTGTAATTAACCTGAAACAATATAATGGTCCACGGAATGGCCAAACTATTCCAAATACCATAGCTGCTTTAGCGTTGTTACTCTCACTGCACCTTCTTCTTCTTCTTTCAGCTGCTCCCGTTAGGTGTTGCCACAGTGGATCATCTTTTTCCATATTACTCTCACTGCACCACTCAGAGTATTTATATCACTGTATCTGAGTGTGGAATCACAGATCTACAGCAGCTGATTGGAAAGAGAATTATCGGTATGCAGCATCTAGCACATGCTGCCTATTTGAACTGCTCTCATATGGACCTCACGGTTCAGAAACAGTTTCATCCCAAGAACTACTGTATAAACGCAATCAATCAGTCCATCAAGTACTTATTAGTACAATTACCTCACTATAAACTTGCAATACAGTTATAATATTGCACAACCTGAGACACTTTAGCACGTATTTACATATGATGATGATATCATTTGTAAGATGAAATGCAGCAAAAAATGTTTATTACATTATACTGTACAGATAAAACATTAACTTAATTTAAATACTCTATATCGTTAATAATTAAACATGTGAGGACACGGTGTTGCAGCACTAGCTAGTTCAGGGATTGTTCCTGCCTCGGAAGGATAGATGAATAGAATAATTAAACATGTACTATGAAGATATTTCAATGTTCCTGAAAAGTTTTGAAGAATCGGCATTCTAAGCTTACAGATGGCTTAACATCTATTACTGAGCTGATTGTGTGGCGATTGGTTACTTGGAGAAAGAAAAGGAAGGAGAGGAATTTGGGGTTACTATGTTTGAAAGAGACAGTACTGCTGCAATAAATTATTTCATCGAAGGTCGCGCACGGCACAGCAAGCATCTTGCGGGATGCTGGAACAATCTCTGGACGAGGCACCAGCTCGTCACTATCACTGCACCACCGTGTTCACATGTTTAATAACATGCTTTAATTCCTATCACCATGAAAATGATATCAAGTATACATCTCAGTATTTTAATTATTCAGAGATCTGTAATATCACGAATGTAATGGATTCTGTGTCCTGTTGTAGGAAGAGAAAGCCTTTTTAAGAAGCACGTAGTGATTCACACACATACAGCACATAGAAGAACACATATAAAACAAAGCACTTAATGTGCTACTTTAGTCACAATGGTATTTGAGAAACTACTAAATTAAATGATTTTAAGATGAAGTTTATGATGTTCTACTTTAATGGCAAAATAAACTACGTGATTAAAGTGGACATTTCGAGATTAAAGTTGACATTTCGAGCTTTTTTCCCCACTGTGTCCCTATTGTTTTAATTTATCTGTACCCTAATAAGCTTTCATATGACACTCAGACGGTGGGCTACGACTCACCTTTTAACAGCGACTTTGATATCTGACAACTTCTTTTTTATTTCGAGCACTGTGCGACTTTGTGAACTTGAGCTTTCGAGTTTCTCTGACACGCTATGTCACTCGATCAACTTCCTTTTGTTGTTTATACCACTGTTTAAACCAACAAATAGTATGTTTTTCCTTGCCTCTACTTTGTATTCACTGAAATTCTTCTATTTCCCCCGTGCTTTTGCCATTGCCTTTTCACAGAATGCTGAGCTTAAGGGCTATTTATATTGATTTGCATATTCAAAGAGACGTAATTCTGGGAGGAGTTTGGGAGTGGTGGCAGGCGCGTGCACGTGCGTTACTTTTCACGCTGACCAGTATTTATGGAGCGGAAGAACGTGGAAGTTGGCATACGCACAGATTTATGCATCTGGATTTTTTGTGCGTACGAACATTTACACTTTTGTCCGTACGCCATGTTTTAGTGTGAATTCTATACACACCATTATGCATGAGGCCCCTTGTGAAAGTGATATCATTGTTTGATTGGCATTTCTTCTTCCCCTCTAAAGGGAAAAAGAAAAAAAGCAGTTACCAACTATGTCACATTCTTACCATTTCCCAATCATTCTTACTTGATCAGCAGAAGTAAAAAACTTTCTGGGCTTGCATGTGGGACAACCTTCAAGTAATCATCACTAAAGTCACCCTCAGACATACAATAACCGGTGACTGTATTCATCAAGGCACAACATGGCATACACCTATTAGTTGTTTGAAAATTCTGCTGACCTTACAAATTTAAATGATGACCATTATTTTTCTCCTCCACTCATTTTGCACACATTTGCATTGGTGATGAAGAGGTGTCTTTTTTTTTCAACCATGTAATTCTCCATGTCTTTTTTGCATGCCCCAGTTATGTCATAAATGTACCCTATAATGGACTGTTATACCATTCGGGTTTTTCCACTGTCTTATGCTGCTGAGATCCAGCACCCCACAGAAAAAGAATGAATGAATGTGTATGTGTGGCATCAACTGGCCCCTTTTCATGGGAACTACGTTGCATTCTGTCATGATTTATAATTAGCAATGGTATGGTGCCTTCAGACTCTGTATCACTAGCAGAGCAGCATCATAACAGACATGATATGACATTGTTTTTCTTTGTTTATACAGTAAGAAAGGAACAGGTTACCCAGTTTCCTCCTGCCTATATTTTTGGGATCATGTTTTTTTATTGATATTAAATAAAAACAATGAAACAGAAACAACTGACAATGCTAAAAATAAACAAAAATTACAATTCTTCAAAACAAGAAGACCATCAGAATCCTACCCCCTCTTCATCTACTGAAAAACATTTGCCCCAGCTCTGTAAATGAAACATCAAAAGACAATACGGTCAAAAAAGCCTAAGCTAACCAGAGAAAGGCCCGCTATGCCCAGCAAACTCTACAAGATGGAGTTAAAGAAAGAAATCAAAGGAAGGATCAAGCGTCAAGGTCAAAGATGCAACACTGGAAATCTGCCATCTAATCCATAACCAGTTTCACCACAGCTTTCCACCTCTGAATATTGGGGTCAGATAACCCATTAAACTGTGCCATGGAGGTTTCAAGCAGAATTATATTATAAAAGAAATATTTATAACGAGTGAAAGACAGAAAATCAGACGATTTGCAGCCAGAGGTGAACATGGATTTTGCAACAGTAGTTTCTATTGATAATAGATTCTGCTTAAAAGAAGTGAAGAAGAGAGAGGAAGAATCCAAAAAAGGAACACTGAGGCAGAAGAGATATACTAGAAGAGAGACTGAAGGACTGGCAGCTAGTGACAGCAGATTAGAACATACTGTATGACAGTAAGGATCCATAGCCAGACCCATAGAATTATGCTTTCGAGGAGTAAGGCATAAACAGTATACATATTTGAATACATTAATAATTTGAATTTTTCAAGGAACAGGGGAATAAAGGAAGATTTGTTCTCTCTGTCATACTGAGCATATTAGCCGTAGGCTATATGATGCCTTAAGAAGATCTGCATACAAGGTTGCCATTTGTTTCCTTGTTTGTGAAAGTAAACAGCAGAAATTATAGAAATGTGAGAGGGGAATGAAGAGAATAAAGAAAGTTTACTTATCTTATGAACAGATCTAGGTTATAGACTGATGAAAGAGGAGGAAGGTGTGGGATGAAAAAAGCCCTACAGTGACTAGTATGTTCAAAGCCCAGTGTTAACAAAAACATCTTGTAGGGTATGAATACCTTGGCATGTCCAAGGAGAAAAAGTGATAGGATTACCGCCAATATACAGAACACAACTGTGAATGATAAGGGTGTGTGTGCCAATCTGGACATGAGCTTTCTTGGTTTTTGACCTTGCAGCAAGTATGCAGAGTAAGTTAGATAATGGGGCGTGAATTTGAGAAAAGATGAGTCTAGGATGCTGACAATAAAAGACTTTTCTAGTCATCTTCTGTCCAATATTTGTGCTATTCTGAAAATTTTATTCTTGCCTTTTATTTGCCACTTTTAGATGTGGCTTTTTCTTTGAAACGCTGCCTTTAAGGCCTGCATGCAGAAGTAATCTTTTCTCTGTTGTAGGTGGCACTGGTATTCGGTGTGTATTTAAATAAGGAGCTAGCTGAAAACCTGTAAGGCATTTCTCATACTACAGACTCTGATGTCCGCATCCTCTTATTCAGTTGTGCATCTGAGCCTTCATCTTCTTTTATTCTCTTGGTTAGGTTCAGTTTGCCCTCTTCTCTCAAAACAATAATAGACACCTTTGTATGAAATCTTCAAATTCTTGGCAATCTGTTGCAAGTAATAACCTTCATTAAAAAAGGAAAACAATTGAGTGACATGTTCTTGAGAAAGATCTTTCAGTTAGGCTATGAACTATCAAGGCAACTGAAGTGAAAATAATAACATGTTTCAGCAGTGCTAATGCAATTACAACAGTGTCTTTAATAAACAATTATCAATTAAAATGACTAATTAAGAATAAGTTAAGGGAGTTGACCATTAGGGGACTGAAGGAATGGCTGCTGAATATGAGGCTTTTCAGTCATATGTGAGTAAAAAATTAAAAATCACTAATTTCAAGCAGTAATATCCATTAGAAACACTAGAAGCATCTATATTCTTAAATAAGTTTAATGGTATCTTGACAAAAAAAGGTATCATGTCCTATGAAAAAATATGAAAATGTCTGGATGTGTCCATACTTTTCACTGTGATATACATCCATCCAATTACCAACCTGCTGAATCTGAACACAGGGTCACGGGGGTCTGCTGGAGCCAATCCCAGCCAACTTAGGGCACAAGGCAGGAACCAATCCCGGGCAGGGTGCCAACCCACCGCAGGACACACACAAACACACACTAGGGCCAATTTAGAATCGCCAATCCACCTAACCTGCATGTCTTTGCACTGTGGGAGGAAACCCACGCAGACACGGGGAGAACATGCAAACTCCACACAGGGAAGACCCGGGAAGCGAACCTGGGTGTCCTAGCTGCGAGGCAGCAACGCTACCACTGCACCACCGTGCCGCCCTTGTGCTATACATATACAGTATAATTATATGTATATTTATGCATATATATTTAGAAAGAAATATGCATAAAATGTATATATATATTGAATGCTAGGTATACTATACTATTTATGTGTATGTCTTTGTTGGTAATGTATTATTATCACTATTCTGCGGAGGCATGCAAATAAGAATTCCATTGTACTAATATGTACTATGTTCAAATAACAATAAATCTAAACTTGAACTTGAACATGTGTAAATGTCATATTTAAAGTATAGTTATGACTCTTTCAAACCACATAGAGAAAACGATTACGCCATTGGTAGAGAGGGCTCCAAGAAGACAGAAGACATGATTTAGTGGCATGTTACTTATAACTTCACAGAGTGTACAAGTGAAGAATTATTTTCTTCTTCATAATATAGAATTATTTCATGTTCTCTTTTGTCTGGTGGCTGTGCATCTATTTCATACACATTATAGCAAAAAGGATCCCAGATGGAAATCACAATTCAAACCCAGTTATGCTGCTAATTAGAATTTCAATTCTGAGAACATTTCTCCCCAGTCTAGGCATGTTCATGAAAAAAAAAATGTTAAAGGCCTCAATTGAAAATTCTTCACACGCACCACCAGACATGCAAATGAGACCTTTGAGGAAAGACATTTAAAGCAGCTGGTTCAACATCACACTTCAGAGACTCAGTACAGTGGCACCTTCCACATTTCTGTTAGTACCCAGATACCTGTATTGGTAGTCAATATATTTAATTTTTTTGTCACTTTTAATAACAAAAACTAAAGTAAAATAACATTTGTGTTGTTTTTATGACCAGTTTAGTTTTAGTTTGAGTCTGTGAGTTGGATTAGCAAATAGAATTTCTTCTAAATGTCTCTTCGGAAGATGATTGATTGACCAATTCATTAAATGGTCAGAACGTTTAGCTGTGTCCCATGTAAAGCTTCATAGTGATCTATGATGGCAATATGTGAAGAAAGACATAATGTTCATTTCCTGACACAAAAGGTTAAGAGCAACTTTGCATGAATGATTTTCAGTTAATGATTATTTGTGACATATTCAGAGACCATTTTACGCTATGATTCAACAAATGGTAGAGCAGCCATTTTCACAAAGAAGCTGCAGTAGATTAAATAAGTCACATCCAGAAGGCACACATACTGTATTGAATTTTAATCAATAAATTAATCAATACATGATATGATTTTACAATTTAATTCAAGTATATACTTATATGAAGTTATAACAATGAATTATTATACATAAGGATAAAAAGGGTTGACTGAATTTTGTTTGAAGCCTAGGCATGTGAGGCTGTTGCCTCATTTCAGAGGAGCCACCAAGATAAATGCTAAGGTTAAAGTGAAGTACACGTGTAATAAAAACCCCTTTAAAAAGGGAGGACCAAGTAGTGAAAAAGCCCAAACACTCCTATTTTGAATCAGTGATAAGATCAATGGGAAAACGCATGGGACACCCCTATTAATGAGATGGTGTTTAGAATAATAGAAGAATCAACATGTATGTGAAGTTACTGGTGGCTGTAGTTGTCAAGTCAGTCATTTACCAACCCGCTATATCCTAACACAGGGTCACGGGGGTCTGCTGGAGCCAATCCCAGGGCACAAGGCAGGTACAAATCCCGGGCAGAGCGCCAGCCCACTGCAGAGAAAGGGGAGACATCATACCTTGACCGGGAATTGAACCCGGGCTGTGGTGGTGAGAGCGCCAAATCCTAACCACTAGACCACCAGGGAGGAGATTGGCTGTAGTTGATTGGTTAAATTCTGCATATTAAGAGTCAGATGATGTGATTTACTAGAAAAGGTAATTGTAATAGAAACTTACAAAGGGAATGAATTGTATTAATGATTGCCCACTCCAAGGACTGAGACATTTGTGCATATCTATCTGGAAATAAAAAAATCTGGTCACCATGAATGACTTCTTTGAAAGCAGGGGAAAAATTCTTCCTCAATCACTGTAAATTCAGTTTAGGAGAAATATCCAACCATTTTCCAACCCGCTGAATCCGAACACAGGGTCACGGGGTTCTGCTGGAGCCAATCCCAGCCAACACAGGGCACAAGGCAGGGAACCAATCCAGGGCAGGGTGCCAACCCACCGCAGGACACACACAAACACACCCACACACCAAGCACACACTAGGGACAATTTAGAATCGCCAATCCACCTAACCTGCATGTCTTTGGACTGTGGGAGGAAACCGGAGCGCCCGGAGGAAACCCACGCAGACACGGGGAGAACATGCAAACTCCACGCAGGGAGGACCCGGGAAGCGAACCCGGGTCCCCAGGTCTCCCAACTGCGAGGCAGCAGCGCCACCCACTGCGCCACCGTGCCGCCCTTAGGAGAAATATGGCACTTTCAAATGATATTAGTGTGAATCTTAAAATAGTCCATAAAAGAAGCATGATCCAGTAAATTTGTGGAAGAGAACTCTTAGTATTATACAAATATATATATATATATATATATATATATATATATATATATATATATATATATATATATATATATATATATATATATATATATACAGTATGTACAATAGGATCATTTAGACTATACTGGATTTGGGATAACTTGAAGTCTGAATAATACCAGTTAAAATGAAAAAGATTTCTTCAATTAAAACACATGTCTACAAAGGATCACTTACTATTCAGGTTTTGAACACATACTGACAAAGAGAATGATAAGCCAGATGAAAAACAGAAAAAGGCATGTGCACACAAAAACTACACAATGATTAAACCAAACATTGACATCTAAATGATTAGTGAAGACACAGCAAAAAGTTAAACCCTAACACTAAGCTACATTGTTTTTCTTTATTTAATCATAAGTCTGTTTTATTGCTCATTCGTATTTTATAGGTTTATTTTTCTTTTTCATCTTTCGACTTTTAAGCATCTGTTTCTTCTACTTATCATTTCATTTTCATAGACACTTCTTTTTAATGTCATATGTTTTTAGTTTTGAAAGAAAAGGCTTTAAGAGCAAGTGTCTGGTCTCCGGAAAAAAAAAAGGCAGAAGTGATGTGAACAGCAGCTGTTGCTAAGCAACCCGAGGCATGTGACAATTAGACATTGACACTCCAGCCCAGCAAGCCAGAGTTTCAAGTTTGTGTGGCTTGAACATTACCAGCTGCACTATAACTTTAACCATATATGTTCATTTCTTTTTTGAAACACATATTTCCTGAAATACTGTACTAGCATACTCTATTTTTCCAAAATGCAAAGCACAAGATTTTTCCCAGGTCTAACGTGAGGCTTCACTGATAGCATGATAAATTTAGTTAAAACTTAAGAAGACACTTCCAAGTCATCAAATACTCAAAAATTTCTGAACACCAGCTACACACTGGTGAGATGGTAACAACCCTACTAGCATGAGAGGTGCACTTCATTCAAAATATAGAGTTTATGCTATTTTCAGTAATATCTATTTAAATTTTGCAGTTTGTAACAGTTTGCTGCTCTAACAGTAACACAATGGTTGCAGCATTGTAGTCTCAAAGTTTAGAATTAACCTCCATCTGGAACTATATCAAAGACTTCTTATGAAAGCCTATCTAAACTGTTGTATATTGTATATTTTGAGTTCATTTAATAGTGCTATTGTTTTATATCTAATATTTATTGGTCATTCTAACAATCACTAAGAATACCATTTGGCTTCTAGTTTACTTATACAGTTAGGTCCATAAATATTTGGACAGAGACAACTTTTTTCTAATTTTGGTTCTGTACATTACTACAATGAATTTTAAATGAAACAACTCAGATGCAGTTGAAGTGCAGACTTTCAGCTTTAATTCAGTGGGGTGAAAAAAACGATTGCATAAAAATGTGAGGCAACTAAAGCATTTCTTGAATACAATCCCTTCATTTCAGGGGCTCAAAAGTAATTGGACAATTGACTCAAAGGCTATTTCATTGGCAGGTGTGGGCAAGTCCGTCATGTCATTATCAATTAAGCAGACAAAAGGACTGGAGTTGATTTGAGGTGTGGTGCTTGCATGTGGAAGATTTTGCTGTGAACAGACAACATGCGGTCAAAGGAGCTCACCATGCAGGTGAAAGAAGCCATCCGAGAAATTGCTACAATATTATGAGTGGCAAAATCTACAGTTTGGTACATCCTGAGAAAGAAAGCAAGCGCTGGTGAACTCAGCAATGCAAAAAGACCTGGACGTCCACGGAAGACAAGAGTGGTGAATGATCGCAGAATCATTTCCATGGTGAAGAGAAACCCCTTCACAACAGCCAAGCAAGTGAATAACACTCTCCAGGGGGTAGGCATATCGATATCCAAGTCTATCATAAAGAGAAGACTGCATGAAAGTAAATACAGAGGGTGCACTGCAAGGTGCAAGCAACTCATATGCCTCAAGAATAGAAAGGCTAGATTGGACTTTGCTAAAGAACATCTAAAAAAGCCAGCACAGTTCTGGAAAAACATTCTTTGGACAGATGAAACCAAGATCAACCTCTACCAGAATGATGGCAAGAAAAAAGTATGGAGAAGGCGTGGAACAGCTCATTATCCAAAGCATATCACATCATCTGTAGAACACGGTGGAGGCAGTGTGATGGCTTGGGCGTGCATGGCTGCCAGTGGCACTGGGACACTAATGTTTATTGATGATGTGACACAGGACAGAAGCAGCCGAATGAATTCTGAGGTGTTCAGAGACATACTGTCTGCTCAAATCCAGCTAAATGCAGTCAAATTGATTGGGCGACGTTTCATGATACAGATGGACAATGACCCAAAACATACAGTCAAAGCAACCCAGGAGTTTATTAAAGCAAAGAAGTGGAACATTCCTGAATGGCCAAGTCAGTCACCTGATCTTAACCCAATTGAGCATGCATTTCACTTGTTGAAGACTAAACTTCAGACAGAAAGGCCCACAAACAAACAGCAACTGAAAGCCGCTGCAGTAAAGGCCTGGCAGAGCATTAAAAAAGAGGAAACCCAGCATGTGGTGATGTCCATGAGTTCAAGACTTCAGGCTGTCATTGCCAGCAAAGGGTTTTCAACCAAGTATTAGAAATGAACATTTAATTTCCAGTTATTTAATTTGTCCAATTACTTTTGAGCCCCTGAAATGAAGGGATTGTGTTAAAAAATGCTTTAGTTGCCTCACATTTTTATGTAATCGTTTTGTTCACCCCACTGAATTAAAGCTGAAAGTCTGCACTTCAACTGCATCTGAGTTGTTTCATTTAAAATTCATTGTGGTAATGTACAGAACCAAAATTAGAAAAAAGTTGTCTCTGTCCAAATATTTATGGACCTAACTGTACCTTTAATTTAATAAAAAAATACTGATAACACGTATTGTATTTGCTATGATTTTGGGTCGGATTCATTTAATCACCCTTGTTGCACAATGAAGACACATTTGCAACTTTTGAGTCAGCAAAGATATCAGTAACTGCTGGAATAGGATCACTAAAGGATCACTAAAGAATGAACGATAATGGGTTTTGTTTCTTTCAGCACAGCTATTAAAAAGTATTCAGGGCTCATCAACTTTAATGCAGCTAGTGCTAACTGTTAGATACAGTATCTATATGAATAACAATTTTTTAGTTTGATCTATAGTTTTTTTGTGTGTTATTTTGAAGAAACGTGTCATGCATTTGTTACGCATCTTTCATTTAAAATGTTTCTTCTTCAGTGTGTGTCTCTGTGTTTTGTTGTGTTTTAGTGATAGTAGGGGGCTTTGCCCCCTGCTCACTTCGCTATCCCCCCCTTCCGCCCCCTTGCCTGCGCTATGCGTCAACAACTTCGCATATCTGCTGCTCGCGTTGTGAACAGGGGGTCTGAATACACCCCAAGGAGACGGAACCACTGCTTCGACAACCCCTCTTAAATGTTGATACAATGTGAAACACATGTCGTTTTTTTTTAACTCCTCTTTGCTCGATCAGCTGCTGGCTTGCTGCTGCTGCCGTGCCGCATGATCTGCATTTTTCACAGCGCAATTCTGTCATATCACCTATGTCCATATCTTTTCGATCTCTTTTCGCTTTTACCTTTTTATCAATATTGCATTGAATTTTGATTCCGAGTTTGGAATTACATCGTGACAACGCAATGTATAACTACCTGTGAGTGAATATCGTTTCTTTCTCTCTACAAGAAATGTGTCTGACATAACCACGTTGGACTTTTCCAAATCTCTTTGCATAAGCGCTTGTTTTGCGGGGCTTCCGGCCACGGGCATGGTTAAATCGCTTGGCACGAAGACTCATCTCACGGGACGTGAAAATGTCTCTGGGACAATCACGTCTCGTCTCCTTCCAAGATTTACAAGAATTTTTTATAACAGGGAGATAGTTCTGCAAAGTGCTGTTTCTACTAGTGTCTATAGTGAGGGCCAAGAACTGCATGGTGGTCCAGTGCCTTCTTCTACATCCATTACCCTGGGTTCTGTACATAGGGTTAAAAGTTCAGGCACCTCAGCCTTTTCTTTTTTTCATTTTTCCACTCTGTCATAGTACAAAAGACACCAGGCATTGGACAGACAAGATTCTCCTCTGTTTGTGAGGCCAACACCCAAGTTCTTTATTGCCCATCACTGAAATATATGAACTGTGCTTCCAGGTGAGCATTCATTGGTTATCAGCTGTCATGCACTCTGACCCTGCCCTTAAGACTAAAGTGAATTTCAGAAGGAGTCATGGAATAGTTGGAGTGAGTCACTGGGTGTATCATGTTATGTAACTGGCCTTAAAAGAAGTGTGCTGCTGACTACACACTAAGACTATATAAATGAAGGCTACGACTGAAAATCGCTAGAAAAATCGTCTAATGTGACATGGCCTTTATTCTATTAATTGTTTCTATCATATTTAAAAAGTTGGACTGGGTTTTTTTTTCTTCTTTTTCTCTTTCTCTTAGGCGGGGTTGAATCTTGTTTTTTCTGAGACACGCTGGGCTGGTGGTGTGTGGGGGGGGGGGGGGGCCCTCCTCACTCATGTGCTAGCCTCGGGGTGTGTTCTTTACCTCCGCTTAGCTAGTGAACGAGAGAACTACTTAATGGATTTAGTTCTGTTTTTTTTCTATGATTTGCTTGAACATTCCGATTGATTTTGCAACTTCTCTCATTGTGCTAAGAATCATAGCTTGTTTGCAAGAGCGATATCCGAGCTAATCTGAGACACAGGCTGCAGGCTGAGGGGAGGGGGAAATGTAACATCAGGAGTGGGAAGCTGAGCAGGGCCTCCTCACTGTCCTTTTTCACTAATATGCAGGCGGAGCTGCAGGGCACAGCTAGTACCAGATAAAAACATGGGTGTAAGATGGGTTGAAATCTAAGTAATCAACTTGGACATCAGTGTTAACATTTGCAGTACACCGTGAATTGCATATGTCTCTGTTATATGCCATTTGGTATGAGATTCATAAAAGCAGCGTTAATGTTTGTGATGTGGTATCTGTTGGAATGATAAATGCAATGCATTGCATTACTAAAAATGCCTGTGATATGTAATTTTTGCAATGACAGGAACATATGAAACTGGACAAATGCACAGACAGACACACAGACACTAATCCTTTTATTAAGTTTATTAAGTGTTAAGTTGCTGTACATAATTGTGTGTCTGTTAGTTATCTTAGTAGCTCTGTTCTGGAAGTAATAAGACAGCTGTATTATTGAACGTAAATACTGTAATAGTATCATTCTTTGTTTAACTCTTATGATACCCATCATGTAACAGTAAAGAAGCTAAAAAAGCAATCTGATTTTATAACATGCAATGCCAATGCAACAACACCAGATGAGGCCATTACAAACATCAAAACATCTCCTGTTATAGTGGAAGTATAGAGATGCACAGGTGCAAACAAAATAATAGAAGAAGAATTCGAGAGTTTAGCACTACTCCTGCCTGTTATGTGATATGAGAGCTGAAACTGAAAATCCTGAAGTAAGTGATAACTGTCACATTTTAAACAGCTCTCATTTCCATACCATGAAGTCCCCGCTTACTGTTATTTTGGGGCATACGTATCAATGATATCATATTTTAGTTTGAATGAAAAAGTTACAAAGATGACACTGCTTTTTTTTTGCATTTTCATACATGCTGTTTAGGTGCGACTGACATAATATTTACATGAGTAACACATACATCCTACTAACTATACAATGAAAAGTATTATTTTATTGGAATATCTTTTTTTTATTTTTTTTTATTTTCATTAATTTTATTGTAATATTTATTTTATTGGAATATCAGATACACTAGGATGGCATGGCATTTCATCTCTAACTCTGTACTTTTAACTTGTACACAAAAATAAAACATATCAAAATTTTTCAGCAATCTGTCATTCTCTGTTTCTTTCTTATGTATGTCCTTTTGTTTTCAAATTGTGTCATGATGTTGTTGTACAAAAATGCATCAAGACAGAATCAGACAAACCGGAGGTAAGTAAGAAAATGAAACGAACGGGAACTTATTAAAAAATATACAGTATATGTCAATACAATTGGCAGCATGTTTGGTAAATGGTCAACCAAGGGCAAATAGCAGCAGTGAAGGGGCAAGTTACTAGTATTACTTTGAAAACATTAAAGTTCAATCTTTAATTAATGAATTAAATATTTAGTTAATACATCAATACCTCTCTGTACTTCCACTATAACATGAGATACTTTGATAATTAATGAATGAATTAATTATTCATTCAACCTTCTCAGTTTAATAGGTGGTGTTGGAGAGTTGGTGGCAAATCAGGGTAAAGTAAGGTCTGGATTTAATGAATGATGGGTGGAAAGGGTCTCCAGTAAAGCTGAGAATGAGCATTTTGGGTGTTTGACACACCGCATACTGAGTTAAGATTTTAGCGACTTTACTATTTAGACAAGATCGTATGCTAACTAATAATGCAGGCCACTATTTCTTGGTTTGTCTTTTTGTACATTACCTTGCATTACACTATAGCTACTATGTAATTACATGTATAAAGTACAGTGTAACTATGAGTTATTATTCTGTACTTACTGTGTAATACAAAGTAACGTTATAGTTAATTACTCAGTTGTCATTGTTATTCCACAGTTAAAATAATTACAATGAAAGAATTTATCATTGATCCGAAAAAAAAGTGTACTTACACCTCTACATTGTATCTGTACTTTCAAAATGTAATAAAAACATTAGGGTATGTAACTACAACAATTTAACAGATGTTCCATGGTCTGGGCAATTTTAATGGAGAATTGCAGTGATAACCGTATAGGTTTTCGATGATATTTCAAGATCTTTTTTAAATGGTGAAAACACCTTTGCAAAATGGTTAACACTTTTGCCTCACTGATCCATTATCCTGAGATGGAATTCTATCTGGAGATATGTGTGTAAAATTTGCATGTTCTACCCATGTCTCCCTATGTCTTCTTCATGGGTTTTATTGCCATATCCAAGGGACATGTAGGTTGGGTTACGTGGCCATATGTGTGAGAGCTTGACTGCTGGTATGTTTGTCAGTGGGCCTTGCAATGGGATGGCTCCCTATTCTGGGCCATTTCCTGCCTTGTGCCCAGTGATGCTTGGAATGGCTCTGCGGCCCTGTGTACCTTGATTGAATGATGCAAGTTTGGCAGAATTATGTCAGGAATGGGTATAATAATAGCCCAAAAAATTCAACAATAAGTAGTGTAACACAACTACAAGAATGTGACAAATGCTTGTTTAAGCAAAATATGTCTAGATTTTGGGAAAAAGCATTAACCATTTTGCAAAGGTGTTTTCACCATTTAAAAAGGATCTTGAAAAATCATTGAAAACCTATACAGTTATCACTGCAATTGTTTATTAAAATTGCCCAGACCATGGAACATCTATTACATAGTTGTAGTTACATACCCTAATGTTTTTATTATATTTTGAAAGTACAGATACAATGTAACTATGTAAGTACACTTGTTGATGGATCAGTGAGGAACTGTTACATTGTAATTATATTAATTGTGGAATAACAAGGACAACTGAGTAATTAACTATAGCGTTACTTTGTATTACACAGTAAGTACGGAGTAATAACTCATAGTTACACTGTACTTATACAGGTAATTACATAGTAGTTACAGTGTAATTATGGACACTTAATGTAAAGTGTTACCTGCATTATGCAGGGGGACTGGCACCTAGGCAGTTGCCATTATGTGGTTTCCAAACAGAGATTTATGTCAACCAACGGTTGGTGATGATTCTTTGATTCCACCATGTCCACATTTACATCATTTCTGGCCTCCTTTGCAGTGGCTGGAAGCAATCTTCTTCCAATCAAACTCTTCCTAGGAATCAGTTCTTGTAATTTAGATAAAATGTTACTTAAGTAGACAGTTGACTCTTTGTAACTGTTATCGTGCTGCATCAGACATTCTAGGCACCCTGTATAAAACTGCCTGGGGAGGATCAGAATCCCTTAATCCTTCATTTTATTGAAAGCAGCTACATAATAATGAACATATACAGTACACTGATGCAAATGGCACCAATGTTTCTGATTAGATGTCACATCCCTTGTTATTTGTGATTCATTTTCAATTGCCTTTCGGTTAATAAAAAGAAGCAGCAAAGAATTAAAAAACAGACAAGTAAAATAAAATTCAATAAAAAAGAATTAAATTAAGCGACGTCTGTGCAATAAAAGTCATACCATGAAGTAACATCTTTATAATTTTCAAGGAGACATTAAAATTACATTATTAATAATTCTGAGGCATACAGCTAGAGTGAGCCTTCTGTTTAAACAAAGTTTAAGTTAAGATTGAAATTAAATTAGAAAGCTGGTGATTCGCCAAAACCAGAGCTGTGTATCTTGGATCAGCATATATCTGAGGGATAGATGATCCACAGAAGCCATAAGGCTCTATATGGTGAAGTCTGATCAAGAGGAAGCTATCTCTTTTGTTTTTGTTTTTTTGTTTTTTTTTTGAGATGAGCAATGAACATGTTTTTACCATCAAAAAATGTAAAATGTAAATCACTAGGCACATTAGATCACAGTATCACAACTAAGCCAAAGTTTCTAGACACTAACAAAACAAAACGCTCAGATCTACAAATGAAATATTGTGCAAGATCTAGTAGCAGGAGGAAGCAACAGCAGCAGCAGCAAACAGCACAGTTTAATAGGAGATCTGAGATGGAAAACCAAATAACAAATAAGTAAAGATCAAATTATACATAGGTGCCAATGAAAAAGAAACAGAAACTTGTGGACTAAGAAGAATGTTAAATGGTAAAATGGACTGTCTATAATCTAACAATCACAAATGACAAGCAAAAACAATGTAAAAGGAGCACTTCTACTAAATGAGTAGCTAGTTGTTTGTCACGTTTCTTTCATCCAAAGGAAATATTACATTAGATGTAAGATTTTGTGGCAGGACACAAAAGGAAATCCTCCAAAGATCTTACCAGGATTTTTTCTTGGTAATGTGAAAAAATGAAGAACACGAGTATAGATAATTAACGCCTTGGTTTTCGCATTTAAGATTGGTGCACACAGCTACTGAAAAAAGAAGGGCTATGACTATTTCACACAGTGACACTGAATGTAAATGAGGTCCAAATGCAATGTTAAAGTTGACTTAAGTTTCTTTTATCTGGTGTTAGGACTTCGGGATATATATATACTTTATAATATTTTAATCTTATCTTAATTTGATAATAACCCCTGCGGTGGGTTGGCACCCTGCCCGGGATTGGTTCCTGCCTTGTGCCCTGTGTTGGCTGGGATTGGCTCCAGCAGACCCCCGTGACCCTGTGTTCGGATTCAGCGGGTTGGAAAATGGATGGATGGATAATAACCCTTATTATAACTCCTTATTTATACTCATGGAGAAAAAACTTACGTGGGGTAACAGTGCTTTTTTTGTAAATGTCAAATGACCTATCAAGATCTGCGAGACTGAAATATTTACAATATTCTTCAAAAGACAGTCTTGTTGAGAGCAAAACTGCAGGTACAAAATACTGCACTTGAAAAAAACAGTACAAGTTTTCAGACTTCCATTTTGAAGGCTCTCTAGAATATGTACAGTAATATATGACAAATTAACCTAGATTTAATTGCTTTAATTTCTCCGAAAAAGAATGTATTAAGAATGGGTAATTATTCAAAAAAGCATTTAGCCATTTGCGGGCCTGTGGCTGGAAACAGACTGTCAGTGAACATTAGAACAATCTAGACGAGAACAGGCCATTCAGCCCAACAAAGCTCGCCAGTCCTATCCACTTATTTCTTCCAAAAAACATCAAGTCAAGTTTTGAAAGTCCCCAACATCTTACTGTCTACCACACTACTTGGTAGCTTATTCCAAGTGTCTATTGTTCCTTGTGTAAAGAAAAACTTCTTAATGTTTGTGCAAAATTTACCCTTAACAAGTTTCCAACTGTGTCCATGTGTTCTTGATGAACTCATTTTAAATAACAGTCTCGATCCACTGGACTAATTCCCTTCATAATTTTAAACACTTCAATCATGTCACCTCTTAATCTTCTTTTGCTTAAACTGTATAGGCTTAGCTCTTTTAATCTTTCTTCATAATTCAACCTCTATAGCCCTGGAATCAGCCTAGTCGCTCTTCTCTGGACCTTTTCTAGCACTGCTATGTCCTTTTTGTGGCATGGAGACCAAAACGGCACACAGTATTCCAGATGAGGCCTCAATAGTACATTATAAAGGTTGAGCATAACCTCCTTGGACTTGTACTGTACACATCGTGCTATATAACATAACATTCTGTTTGCCTTCTTAATGGCTTCTGAACACTGTCAGAAGTCGATAGTTTAGAGTCCACTATGATTCCTAAATCCTTCTTATAAGGTGTACTCTCGATTTTCTGACTGCCCATTGTGTATTCAAACCTAACATTTTTACTTCCTATGTGTAATACTTTACATTTACTGACATTAAATTTAATCTGCCACAAATCTGCACAAGCCTGTATGCTATCCAAGTCCTTCTGTAATGATATCACGGATTCCAAATTATCTGCTAATCCACCTATCTTGGTATCTTCTGCAAACTTAACAAGCTTGTTACTTATATTCCTATCTAAATCATTTATATATATTAAATATAGCAGTGGCCCTAGCACTGACCTCTGTGGGACACCACTCTTAACATCAGCCAATTCTGATAAAGTTCCTTGCACCATCACCTGCTTACTGTGTCTAGTAGGCCAAAGAAGGGTGGCAACCTATTGTAGCTTCACTTTTGTAAGAAAATAATAAGGTGAAATCGCAGTTGGATTAAGAACATAAAAACTGAGCATTACTTACAGTGTATGAAAAACATCTTAATATCTGATCCTGTTTTATTGTAATTCATGCTGATAGAAGGTTCAGGATTATGGCAATATTTTCCCTGTTATGACCTCTGTTATCACGATACAATATCTGGTGACACGAGTATGTGCAGACCTTACATTGTTATTCTTTGTGATGGCCTTTTATTAACTAAAACAGAGCAAAACCTATTTTTTAATTTGACGTTAAATTGCAAATAATAATCCTTTTATGTAAATTAAAAATGTTCCCTAATTTTAATCCCTTGTTGCCTGAATGTATTTACAATTATATATTATAAATTATTTGTGTTTTTGCTTTCAAGCAGATACTAAATTAAGTGGAGATTGATAATTGGAATATAGCACATACAATAGATATAAATTTAGCTATGATGCAAATTATTGACATTAGGAATAATTTGGTATAATAGTAATTAAACAAATTTTCCACTCTCAGGTATGTAGATTATTTTATTGATATTGCTATTGATCAGTTCCTCCAGTCAGCAATCCAAATTACAAAAATTTTCCAAAAATCAGTAGAATGTCATGAAATTAACAAAAAATCACATGAGGAGAAACAGCCTTACTCATGGAATTCTCGAAAGCAGTTGTTGTTCTTGTTGAGGCACAGGTGAACCTTGCACTTTGAACAATTGATTACAGTCTGGCCCTTACAATTTGGGTGTTTGCAGCATTGCCGTCCACTTTCACTGGCCACTGGCCAGTGACCCACAGCATCTGAGCAGACTTCCAGTGTTGGAATAGCCTTAGCTGGATGTCGATTGTTTCTTCTTTTCGAAATCCCTTTCAACATCAGATGAAGGCCGCCCCCTCTTTTTCCTTGACATATCCTTGCCTTGCATGCAGAGTGCCTCTGCAATTCATGTTTTCTTCTGCTTCTTTCTTGGAACATCCAGTGAATCACAATCACGTCGATACAACAACCAGCTGTTTACAATGACCATATCAACAAAATGAAAAAAGAACCTATGATAGTACTTTTTTGACCTTATGTGGATGCGATAATATGCAATTAGTGCATCAAGAGCATCAACGCCACCCATGAACTGGTTGTACTTGTTGTGATGATGTTTGGGCATTCCATAGACACTTTCTTTTTTGACTTTCTATCCCATCTTTCTACATTAGAAACAGGCTGGGCACTGGCAAAAGTGCTGGCAACTATCACCCCTCTATTGTCAAACCATTTGACTGCTCTTATTTCTATATTGACTACAACAACCTTTTTCTCTTCAAATGTCCCTCTTCCCTTCTTCTTCATATCGGTGTCTACGCTGAAATTGCATCCTTGCAGGCGACTTTGCTACACAGTCCCAAGGGCTGATATTCCCTTGTTCGCAAGAGCAACAAACAAATCCAAGGAAGAAAACCAGTTGTCAAAATACAGCAAGTGATTGAGAGCACCACATATTAACTTGTGCAAGCTTTAGCACAATGTTTCCACTTGTACCAATGTTAGGTTCTCCAGGAACAGGATCAATTTTCCCTGCAAATATGTCAAATGAATGCACCAGGCCTTTTGTATCACAAAGCACAAAGATTTTGTATCCCCTTTTGTATGGCTTCTTGGGGATATATTGCTTTAGACTAGATCTACCTATGAATGGCACCATTTGCTCATCAATAGACAACATTTGATCTTCTGGGAGACCCTGAAATTTTGGGAGAAGTGAATCAATAATTGGCCTGATTTTAAAAAGCTTATCATAATTTCCATCATTGTTGGCTGGCATGTTGCGGTTGTCATTGAAATGAATGATTTTTTAAATTTGTTCCCATCTGTCTCGGGATATCACATTAGCCACCTGCGCTACTCGACATTCACTGGACCAGTACATTCTTGACCTTGGTAAATGTACAACACTCATGTACACTAGAGTGCCAATAAACTACTCTTAATTCATTTTGATCAAATTTGAGGGCACTATTTGGATTTTTTTGCGTGCAATACAGATTACTTTGTTCTATAATAGTATCCAAAAGATCAGCGTCAAAAAAGTCTCAGAAGTACTGAATGGGCAGTCTGATTTCATCAGCATCAGGAAGAGCAGCTTGCCAAATTGGAATGTCTTTTGCAGAGTTCTGTTGTTGCACTGTCTTCCACACTACCTTTTGCTGTGTTCTCCTTGCAGTAGCAGCTGGTCGCCTTCTTGCACCAGTAGCACTGGTGCTAGCTGGTGCATCATGATTGCTGTCAGAGTCTTCATCACTGCTGCTTTCGTTGTCAGTACTCTCATTACTGCTGCTTTCATCTACAGAAACATCACCTGGTGATAATGGCGTAGGTCTGTAGTCTTCATCGCTATCCCCACTATCACTGAGACAGCTGTCTTCACTTTCAACTGGTGGAACCCTGATTTGAAGTCCACCAGCTCGCTTCCCGTATAAAGTTGATGTGTTCATTTAGTCCTGCCTCAAAATAAAGGGCAGAAATCCTGGTAAGCTATTTTTACATTAATTCTAGAAATTAACTAGGATCAAAATGCAAAGCATTTGAAATCTATGCACAGGAATTCAAATTTATACGATATTTCACCTAAATACAATATTATTCATATGTAGCCATTATTGCTGAATGTAGTGAAGAAACGACAAAGCGAAAATGGAGTATAACTTCTGTGGAGAATTTCTCTAAATAAGCAGCCAAAATCCACGTGCACAGCAACGCCAACACTTCGCTTCTATCAGGCGGTTGTAGTTTCCACTATGACCGCTAGATGGGATGAGCAGCGCTTTCAATACAATCCTTGGAACATATCGAATACGCACCAACCGGCATTAGTGGGACACATGTGCCACCTCGGCTGCATTCATACTGGAAGCGGTTTGATGCAAATTCGCGACAATCGTCTACAGGGGGGGAGAAGAAACGGTAAACCTTCAAAAATACCTAAGGAAATACAAAGCAAGCAGACACTAGAGTGGCTAGTATCTATAAGCATCTAAAATTTTAATAAGTTAAACACAATAAAATACAAAAAGTATTGGAGTGCAATCACTTTTTAATGTTAGTAGACGTTTCTCTTCCCAATTCCCAAATTTAGTAATCATTGTGAGTGTTGAGATTTGGCCAACTTCACTAATGAAAATCTATTAAAAAATTTAACTGAAATCATTCTAGATTTCCTTTTTTTTGTGTATCACCCCTTGCTGTACTTTATACCTTTTAACTCACACTTAACTCTTTTCTTGCTGTAAATACACCACTCTTCATTAACCACTTAGTTATTTTATATTTTCATGAACATCATTTCTGCCTTTTACCTTGAACAATTTCCATTCTTTGGGTTATTCCCGAGTTCACATTACCTCCATAGTTAATGTGGAGTGATCTGTATTATAGGCTTTACACAGCTTTTTTTTTTTTTTTTATGTAATTTTTTCTTAATTCCTTACTCATCCACTGAGGAGGTCTTTTAAATTTCATAGCTCTTCTGATTTTTTGCCAGGACTTATTCTGGATTGCCTGACATATTTACACCTACATCACTGCTAATCAAACATCCTCATAGCTACTTTAGCCATTTGTTTTTGACATTTTGTGAAAAATTTACTTAGTTTTACATATTTATTTTTCGATAATGTAATGAAAAGTATGTTACAGGTGATTCTTATTGTCTCGATTTCTATATAGTTACTGAAAGTTAACTGTAGACAGATCTTTAGTTTGTTGGACTAACGATGGGATAAAATCTGTGACCCTATATTGGAATTAGTGGGTCTGTTCATGGATATAACACAGCAGCAAAGCTGACTCTTTTGTAAACAAAAGCATATTACTGTGAACTGTGTAAAATCCATAAACATGATGGTTTTGTCTAGAAAATCAAAAGTTACCACACATGAACCAGGCTTGCATGGACATTGTTATTGACACAGTGGCAAATGGAGAAATAATTTTCAAGATACTGAAAGGCTTGCTGCCATTATGATATTTAACTATTGCAGTAAAAGAAAAGTAAGTTATAATGTACAGATGGTCTGAAGAATTCTGTCATCTGCTGTAAAGGAAGGCTTTAAAAAGCACAGAGGGAACTTTGCTTGGATTAATTCATAAATGAATATTGAGAATGAAAATCACTAAAACTTTATGGATTCTTTTCCCCCTGCTTTCTCTCTCTCATTTTATTCTGACACATAAATACCAATTAAGCAGTAAAGGAAATAATACTATCCATAAAATATTTTTATTTATGTATATTCGTGATACAGAAGGAGGTTATATGTCATAAAAGAAACAAACATATTTTCCGATCTGTCTTTTAAAACCAAATAAAGAATTTAGCACATTTAACAAAATGCATTATTGTCTGATTAGATCATTTATATTTATTACATTTTCCTCATGGTTAAGTATTATTTCTCTTACAATGTACATATATACAGAAATTATTTCTACAGTTTTCCTCCCAAGAACCTAATCTTTTTTTACATAATTTTGAAAATCATCAGTATGATACAAATGCAGTTTTTTGGAAAA
Organism: Erpetoichthys calabaricus; assembly: GCF_900747795.2. Classification (NCBI taxonomy): domain Eukaryota; kingdom Metazoa; phylum Chordata; class Cladistia; order Polypteriformes; family Polypteridae; genus Erpetoichthys; species Erpetoichthys calabaricus. The sequence goes on along the minus strand of NC_041400.2, from coordinate 119,948,339 downwards.
AGGTACACTTAATTCATGACATGAAAGTTGCATTTTTATTAGTCTTAGGACATTACAGTGTTCACAATACTGTGTTATCACTCATCTATTAAACCAATTACCCCATTAGACAAACAAAAAAAATACATAAAAAAAAATTGATTATTGTATAAAAACTGCAGGGCATCTCTCTCACATGCAGGACTAATATTGAATAATATATTGTACATGTGCGTTTGTATAAGCCTGCAAAAATTCTGTATCATTCTGTCCAAAATAAAAGCCCCACACATATCAAACAATAAAGGTTATTTTGTAACATTTACATGAAGAACAACAAATTGCGCACAACGCTCTGAACCATGATTAGATCCTTTCCAGTAAAATATAATGTCATGTAAATATATATAAAAAAAAGACGTATAGCCTTTTAACACAGCCTTTAGTGATGTATGTAAAATTTAAAATCCATTACATTGTTGGGTTAATATTGGGAATTACTACAAATGTAGGCAGTTCATTTGTTTTTTTCCGAAATGCACTTCTCCATTTTACATTTACTTTTTATTTCTGCTTTGCCTTCTTTTTGTGGTTATATTTAAAGTAGTCTTTATTTTCAAGATGAATAAAAGACATGGACCGAAATATTAAGAATTTCAAATTCTTCAGTAGGAGTTTCACTCGGCCATGTTACCTAACCTGAACACAGGAGAATACAAAGACTTACAAAAATTATGTAGCCTATGGCACCCTAGTCCATTCTGTAGGAAATTTGCTGACGTGTCCACCCAGTACACGCATTCTAATAATTTATAAGTTATAGTGTACAGTGAGATCATGTTATGTGTTGGCTCAAATTCATAACAGGTTAATCTCTTAGAAAGATGTACCCTGACACATATTTAACAGAATCCATATATCTAATAACGGACTGGAAGCTGCCAAAATTCAATAAATAATTATTCTGAAAGTGCCCACCTTTATCAGGGAAACTTCTTAAAATACATAAAGTATGCACAATAAATACAAATATTATGACAGTTTATATTACATAAATTAATATATTATTTAAACTGATGCTACTTCAAGAACATGACTATGCATAAATAATTTTTATTCCAAAACAGCACACATTCGATGTGAAGAAAAACTGTTTTAATTTCAGTCAAAATCAAAATGTAAACATGTGTATCTTATATAAGTTATATATATATAAAAAAAACACTAATGCTAGAACAGTATGAACACATTTACACTGGTATTTTAATAACTAATCACAGATATGGTTATGACAATTTGAAAATTTAAAACAACAATACAAAATGATTTACATTAAAGATACAAAAATAATAGTTCAATTATTTCTTCAGATTCCAAGTAGGTCAGCAAACACAGAAAACTCAGTATTCTGTTTCCAGAGTCGGCTGTATTCAGAATTCCTCACCTGGGGTAGGAAAAAAAAAAATTACAAAATTTAAATTCATATACTTGAATGTTGTCCAGTCACAGGTATCTGCATATAATAATTCTGAATGCACTATCAGTTTCTTGTACCTTTTTAAAATTAATGGCAAATGAATGTTACAAAAATGTTTATTCTGGATGTCATTTAGATGCCACTTTTGCAATGATACCCCAGGTTTATACTTCGAGGTCAGAACGCTAACGCGCATGCATCATGGCTGCCACATGTTCCCAGCGCTCTTTTGATGTGTCCTCTGAGCACGTTGTCAGAAATTAATGCGATGCATGTGCGAGTTGCAGTACCAGCAAAAATTTGTGGGAGGGGCACAGGCACATTGTTCAAGTTGCTACATGGCATCAGCAACATTGTTTACTATCAACATCACTATAGTAACAGACATGCCTGTCACAATAGCTGGCATCAAATCGCCAGCTCTTTGAAAATTTATGTGGAAACATGCAAGACGAAATGGAAGCAAACTTAAGATGGATACATCCGTGCAAAGCGGAAAATGTCCAAGAAAAGAAGTGGGAATTCAGCCATTGCAAGATAACACAATGTGACGGCAAAACACATTGCAGCTCCAACAGGATGAATGTGCTTGCTTCAATGTTTGAGGAATGGTTCGATGCGGTGAGGAAGATCATTAGACTTAAATTCTGACGTGAAAATATTCATGGTGCTTTTCTTAATCCTTTTCTTGTATAGGCAATACAAGTGTTGCATATTCCCCATCAATTTAAAGGTCTCACATACCATTCTTCTGTGTCACTGTTGGCATCTTTTTTTAATGTACTTTTAGAACATCATCAGTATGCTAAGAAGTTTTATCTTTAACATCTCTTTTCCCCCAGCTCACAACACTGCGAAACCAGACATTGTTTTCTCATTGTGATGATGTCTCGCCCTGCTACCTGGTAGAATCCTACATATTTTCATAAAGTATGTACGTAAGTATAGACATTACACTGCTTGCATAGCAGCAGCGTCTGCAAGTACACACATCGCGTAGTATTAAGTATATCCCAGGCCTTACAGTGCATAGCAATTAGTGGATTAAGAAGGGGGCAGTTTGTCAAATCAAACCTCACTCTGAAAAATTGGCCTATAAAAACCACCACTTCCATGCCACCAAAGAAAACTGATGCCATGAGCAAGAAAAACAAGAAAGAGACACATAAATAAAACATTTTTCTCATGTTCTTTTAAAGAAGTAGTAAAAGGTGGAGTTGACGGTTTGCTTTTAGGCTGGAAGTCTGGGATTTCCACAGATGATGTGAGATGTTGTGATATTGTGTTTAAACTTCTGAGAGAATGAGGGCACTTTCAGTGAAATGTGTTTAAGCAATTGGGGAAAAACTATAATATTTTCAGCATTAACTAGGTCCAGGGATGTGCAAAGTCATTCCTGGAGGGCCGCAGTGGCTGCAGGCTTTTGTTCCAACCCAATTGCTTAATAAGAAGCACTAATTGCTCTAGAAACACTTCTGCTTCATTTTAGTTATCTCCCTCGTTAAGATTTTGAACCCTTGTTGCTTATTTAAGTCTTAAACAGCTGCATTCTTGGTTTTTAATTGCTCCTTATTAGCAATAAGATGCAAATGACAAAAGAAACCAGCAGTTATCCATTTTGCTTGTTACCCTTTACGCCTGTGTGTATTTATCATGCACTATTTGGTTTAATTAAATACTTGGAAGGAAAGAGAAGACAAAAAAGTCAAGGATTGAGAATTACCCATCCGTTTTACACTTCAAAATATTTGGATATCTTTAGAATGGAAAAAAAAATCTAGGATTTGAGAATGACTTGACATAGCAGAGTTAAAGCACTAACAAGCCATGAAATGTAATTATTGGCAAGGATTGTTTTCTAATTAAACAACTGGGTTGGAATAAAAACCCGCGGCCACTGCGGCCCTCCAGGAATGGCTTTGCACACCCCTGATAGGTAGATTTAAAACATGTGGCTTGGTTTTCCAGAGAAAAACTGGACGAAATGAGCTGTTGGACAAGGCTTTTGAGGACTCTCATTTCAATTTTACAAGGTTAAAAAAATGGATCAGCTTCCCAAGAATTAATTCAAGTGCAAATGTCCTGCAAAGAATCTACATTCATTACTATCAAGAGCCATGCTTATTAAATATAAATAAACTGCTTTTCAAAACTAATTTTGGCAAATCTGGCAGATTACTATTAAACAGTCAGGTTCAATGACAATTCTACTTTAAAAGAAAAGAAAAAAAAGTAAAGGGCATTCTGCTAAATTTGATTAATTTGGAATACAGAAGGAGTAAAAATTCAGGACAAGAAGCAGCCTAATTAAGTAAAGTATACAATTCAAAGCTGCTATTAAAAGATTAAATGCTTTTAAAATCTGCAGCCACTTGACCCTCCAGAAGTAATAACAAATATCCCTGACTTAGTAATTTTACAAACGAGAAAATTGACATGGGTTAGTTTGTGGTTTTCATTGAACTCTTGTTTTGTGGAGAAAATCTCACTAGGATGCAACTGGAGTGTGCTACCCCTGCTGCCAATAAAATAGCAATATTAAGTCAATGAGAAGTATGATACATTTCGATACATTAAAAATATCTAGATCATTTTAAGTGAAATCTCTATGTGCGGGGCAGGTGCTGTGAATTTCTATGTAATTAAACTTAAGTTATAGCATAATCAAAATTGCATAATTAGATCTGGACCACCCTATACTATGGTATACCAGGGGAACAAACTATCGAAATGTTGGGTCCATGCCCAGGCAACTCCCCAGACCTTAATCCCATTGAGAACTTGTGGTCAATCCTCAAGAGGTGGGTGGACAAACAAAAACCCACAAATTCCGACAAACTCCAAGCATTGATTATGCAAGAATGGGCTGCCATCAATCAGAATTTGGCCCAGAAGTTGACTGACTGCATGCCAGGGTGAATTGCACAGGTCTTGAAAAAGAAGGGCCAGCACTGCAAATATTGACTCTTTCCATAAACATAATGTAATTGTCAATAAAAGCCTTTGAAACTTATGAAATGCTTGTAAGTATACTTCAGTATACCATAGAAACATCTGACAAAAAGATCTAAAAACACTGAAGCAGCAAACTTTGTGAAAACCAATACTTGTCATTCTCAAAGGTTTTGACTACAACTGTACATAAATTAACAAAGATCTTTGGATCAATTGTTATATTAACTTGAAACCTAGACATTAAAGGATTAGTTTGATATTTTTTCACAATCATGATATATAATAATTTGACATATAAAATTGTGTTTTAAAGTGAATTGCCTTTTACATATTTTAAAAACACCTTGTCTATAATAATTTAAAAATATAGAAGAGGAAAGAATAGCTGAAGCAGGACCTCAACAATAAATACTTAATAACTATTTTGACAAACATACAAATTTTACTTTTGTTATCATATATACATCTGGGTATGTTTTTTCTGCTTCTGACTAACCTTATAAAATCTTGATTGATTGCCACTAGAATAAGTTTGTGCAATTTACATAAATTATTAGCACTCTCACACAAGTTGTGCAACAGCATTGATAGAAATTAAGTAAACATAAAAAGCTTTTTATGCCACGTTGAATAATGTGGATTAATTAATAATCTAGGATTTAGAATACTGCGGTGGGTTGGCACTCTGCCCAGGATTGGTTCCTGCCTTGTGCCCTGTGTTGGCTGGGATTGGCTCCAGCAGACCCCCGTGACCCTGTGTTCGGATTCAACGGGTTGGTAAATGGATGGATGGATTTAGAATATGTGTAATAAATTTGTTTTCTATTTTTCAGTTTTTGAAGGTACATGTACAATTTGTTAAAAATATATTATTATGCATTATTGTATATATATGTAATAATGTCTAAAACTGCCAAGTTGAAATTATTATAACCAGTATTGTGCCTCAAATTAAGTTCATCTGTTGGCACTTTGTTCAAGAGATGTAATACTTCACGTACACAGGAGTTTTGCATAGTTTTATAAATCTTTTCATGACTTGGTGCACTGCAAAAAGTTAGAGGAAATTCAGAAGCGGGGCACACATTTCTTGTTTTTTTCTTTGTGTGATAAACATCCCACGTTAATATGTAACATTTACAGACTGAACGATTACAAAATGAGCATTTCAAAAGCTTTAACCTTAAAGATGGGAAAGCTAAAATAAATTAAAAAAAATATGTTTAGATTGTAAACAGACCATGAACATCACTATATATTTTTTTAATATGTTTTTATCTTGACCTTAGATAAATATGTGGTCAAGAAGGACCTAATATTTAAATCTATGATTACTTAAATTACTTATGGCACCTCATCAGTATTTTTCAAGTCACCAAAATGTATATAAAGGTATTTCACAATGAAAATGAAACCAACACATATACAGAAAAACATTATTAACCTTGTGATAGAAGCAGTCTCTTAAGGCAGCCCTCAACATCCTAAATATGCAGGAGACAAAGATGTGCCTTTATTACATAAAAGAAGGAATAAACACAGGGAGTAGTACAAAGTATAAAATAGAAAATCTGCCTAAACAGCCAATGAACTCCTATATAGTGGGGAGGCTTGCACAGCTGCCTAGCACAATATAAAAATGTTCCTTCACTTTTTTTCTTTACTGATCCTCTCCTCCCTGCTCCGTGTGCATTGCACATTTGCCCCCCTCTCCTCCTCATTCACTCTGCAGTTACTGGAGGCACAAAAGCAGTTTTCTCACTCATCCAAGAGTAACTTCCAGAAATGCCCTGAAAGACCATCGAGGGATAGGTGTAATAGTCAAATTACTTCAGGAAAAACAGGGCAGAACTCCCACTACCAGTTCCTGGTCTCCCTAAAACCCTGGCTTTCTGTTGTCCTTGATGGACAGGTCTGCAAGGCAAATCCTAAGGTGCCTGCACTATTCCTTCTTGGCTCATGTGCTCTCTAGCATCCAGGAGTGATTGCTCTGCCCATTGTTTCTTCCTTGCTGTCAGGGATCCTTCTCTTGTAACAGGGTCAAGCAACCCTTGCAGCTGATGGGTCCTAGGGTATTAAAGTTTTTCTACTTTTTCTACTAGTTTTTTGTTTTTATATTACTCCTGCTCCATTTTAATATAATTTTAGTTGGCCTTCATTCCATATTTTTAGTTTTGTTTTCATTTCACAAAAACATTATATATAAATTTTAATGTTATAAAGAACACAACAAATATTTATTTCTCCTTTGCAAGATTTACTAAAGTTGCACCATAACACTGATGCATAACAGAGTCCGACTGTTAATGTGATTCAGTTACACATCTTTATGTTAATTTTCAAGAAAACACAGTGCTCCAGAGAAACCCTTTTGTACAATTCAGATGACAACTGTCCACAAGTTCAAAATATCAGATCAATAAAAGTGTGCGAGACAGGGACACACACAATATCCAAAGGCCAAAGTGGTATGTTTAGGTTATGCAGCCACTCTGGCGTGCCAGTGAAAACACCCTGTCAAGTGGATCATCTTCAGAAGACCAAGGTTGGTTTTCTTGGTTCAAGCTAATTATTTTATTAGCTAAGAACTTGTAATTCTGAGGAACTATGGTGTTTGCCGAAACTGCTACAATCTGTTTAGTCTCATTTTATGTATTGACTGAGGCAGCAGAATACAATCACACCATAGCAACACAATAACTGCTATATTTACTGTTCTTTTAAGATGAGGAGTAGCCAGTGAACACATGTAAAGCAGGGCTGTGGAGTCGGAGACAATTTTGGGTACCTGGAGTTGGCAAAAATGTACCGACTCCTAGTAAATGCAAATTGTAATGAAAAAAAAAATACAGCAAGTTCAAATGTCCCATTTCACAAACAATAGTCATAATTAAGTACTTCTCTGATGTAAGAACAAAGCCCAGTGCATAGTTGTGTTACTACTAGTGTGAAGTTCAGCTGAGCTGTTATACAACCAGATATTAACACACTGTATTGTAATCTGGATTATGGTAAATTACAAAAAGTGTTTTCATTTAATTTCAGATATAATGTCTCTAACAAGTTCATTTGAGTGTAAACAAGTGTAATGATTTAGGTGTAGGTGTGTGCTATGGCCTGATGTGTGTTCAGGGGTTCGGTCTGCACTCTCCACATATGCTCCCACCCAGGGCTGAACTTTAGCATAACTTTGCACACCACCTGTTCTAGAAGATTTCAAAATTAAAAAGGAACAGATTCTATGTATTGTGACAGATAATGCTTCTAATATGTTAAGCACAATTGAGAAAATGAAAAAAGTAGATCAAGAAAGTGACAAACAGATACAGTTGTGCTTGAAAGTTTGTGAACATTTTAACCTACACGTTTCACTTTGCTTTTATGGATTATTTACTGAAGATCTTTTACACTGCAATTCTTGGAACACTGTTTGTTTTTTTAATAAAAGCACTTTCCAAATCTGCACCAACCCCTTGCTTACTGTATGTGTCCTCATTTGACCAGCTCAACTCGGTTTTCGACTATTGACGGTTCCTGGTTCAAAGGCTCTCTAAAGCAATCAGTTAGTGTGGAGCTGATCTGGACTGTCACATGCCAATTTATAGTGAATAAAAATAAACCTTCCATTATCCATATAGCTTAAGCAAAATTACCATTCTATCTAACCAAACACCTATGTGAAATTTAAATAAAACTAAATAATATGTTATTTTGTTTTACATTAAAAAAGCACACATTTTTCATGACATAAATGAAAGGAAAAAAAGATATCAATGTAACAAATACTGTATATCTTATTGATCTAAATTATCTATTATAATATTCTTATTGCCTCCATACTTTACGACATATACAGTATCTACAACTTTCACTATGTTTGCTCAGTTTTCCGTCACTATTATCATTGCATCCTCTGGATTGTTCTATTCATCCAGAGTTTGGTCAGTGGTATTAGCCAAACCTTTTCCTGTGTGCGAATGATATATACCAGGGGTAGGCAACGTCGGTCCTGGAGTGCCACAGTATGTGCAGGTTTTTGTTCCAACCCAGTTCCTTAACGAGAACTCAATTATTGCTGATGAAGCACATATTGCTTAAGTGACATTTTAATGCTTCATTTTAGTGGTCTCGCTTGTTAAGGTTCTCCAACCTTAATTGCTTATTTCAATCTTGAACTGCTGCATTCAGTGTTTTAATTGCTCCTTATTAGCAATAAGATGTAAAACAGAGGTAGGCAATGTCAGTCCTGGTGAGCCGCAGTGGCTACAGGTTTTCATTCAACCCAATTGCTTAATTAGAAAGCAATCATTGCCAATCTCAGACCTTATTTAATTTTATGGCTTGTTAGTCTGTGCAATGTAAGGCTTTTATATCGTAGATTTTTTTCCTTTCCAAGGATATCATCCAAATGATTTGAAGCCTAAAACAGATCATTTTCAGTCTGTCACATTTTTCTATTAAGTGTTTTATTAAATCAAACCGTGCATGATGAACACACACAGATGTAATTGGAAAAAAGCTAGCTGGAGAACTGTTGGCTGCTTTGTCTTTTACATCTTATTGCTAATAAGGAGCAATTAAAACACTGAATGCAGCAGTTTAAGATTGAAATAAGCAATTAAGGTTGGAGAACCTTAACAAGCGAGACCACTAAAATGAAGCATTAAAATGTCACTTAAGCAATATGTGCTTCATCAGCAATAATTGAGTTCTCGTTAAGAAACTGGGTTGGAACAAAAACCTGCACATACTGTGGCACTCCAGGACCGACGTTGCCTATCCCTGATATAATAAAGTATCTATCTATCTATCTATCTATATACAACATGAACTTAACATAGCATGGTGTACATAGTTTGTTGGTGAATGGTAAAAGCATGCAGAGGATTCCCAAGAAACAGAATTGCTTCTACCAGATCCTCTTTTATAGAAGCTCTTAAATCTGACTTGATCATTTTTAGAGCTGAAAATAGTCTTTCAACATTGATGAGTGGCATTGCTGTTACAGTTCTAGCCACATCACTAATAGTCTCTGGATCAACAAGGATAGCTTCTTCTACGTCAAACAAGCATGGAAAATAAATCTTTGTATAGGCAAAGTCAGACCCTTTTTACTACATTTGCCTATACAAAGGTTTATTTTCCATGCTTGTTTGACACTTTCTTTAAAATGCTGTGTTGCTATATTCAATTCATGTGTGATGCACACATTTAATCGTACAGTAGATGGCACAGTCAATTTAAAAAAAATGATAGTAAAAATCGCATTAGTGCTAACAAACAGAAATTATTAATCTGTGAAATAACAGATCAGCGAAAAGAGATTGAATATATGGACATAGGTGATATGACAGAAGTATGTAGATATTGTTTGGCTTTAAAGTTTAAGTCGGAGACTTGTAGATCGTCTAATTTGTGTTGCCATCAGGAAAAAGTAGTGTTTCTTCCCAATGAAGAGGCGTATCCGCGAGAAATAAAAGAGTTGTTATTTGGTGAAAGTGAAATCCACAAACACTACAGGCAAAATATCTGAATCTACATTAATCTGTTCACATTTGCGTCATTCAATGCTCAAAATGTAAATTTACATGATTCAGGACCGTATGCTATGCTAATTAAAGCTGCTACAAATTTAATTTCAAAGAAGACACAATTCGGTCAGGTTTATATTTATGATCACGGAAAAGCGATGTAACACAAAATCAAGAGTTAAAAGATCGGACGTATTAGAAATTCTACAGCCAATAATGGATACAAATCCATACTTTCAAAAGTACTGCATTTTACACTAAATTTATCTGTAAAACATGGACAAGGAAGTTTTCTTGGATTCCTATATAAATCCAAAAGATCATTCTTGCATATATAATAAACCAACATGTGATGAATTGTCAGTGACAACAGTTTCAAAAGACGGAGATATCAAAGACAGAGTTGATATTTGTGTTTATCCAAAAGCATAGCACAATTCGTTGCAAGCAGAAGATCCAGGAAATGATGAGCGTGTATGGCCCACATGGGGGTTGGCGAGCGAAGCAAGCAGGGTGCAGAGCCCCCTAGTATATATAGATGGGTCGATAGACACACATATATGTACACTTTATTTTTTAAACTCATTGTTAGTATATGGCCAGTTGTTGTATTTTGTTTGAGGTTATCAATCCAATTGTGTCATTGCTTGTGGCATGAGCACAGTGGTTAGCACTGCTGTTTCTCAGCTCAGGACACATTTTTTTCCACTATAATCTGTCTAGCATAGTTGACAAATGCTTCCCTTAAACAGACCATTGCACCATTATAATTCACTCAAAACTACTTTCTCCTTCCCCACTTACTTTAATGCTTTTTGGAAAGTTCAGCATAGTTCTCAAACACTTTTATGATTTCACCAGATCATCAAACACTGCAGTGTTCACTCATCACTAATGGCTGCAATTTACCATCTTCTAATACTGTAGCTACTCCCTGCATGAAAAAGGCACCATGTCAAAAGGCAAAACATGTCTCAAACTGGGCTAATGACCATAACAATGAGCTCAGTGTTCTTCAGTGGCCTTTCCAGCCACCAGATCTGAATCCATTTGGGATGTGGTATAACGCTAGAGCCAAAGCATGAACGTACAGCCGACAAATCAGCATGATGGAATTATGTCAACATGGACCAAAATCTAAATGCTTCCAATATCTTGTGGAATCCATAATTTAAAGAACTAAGCCTGTTTTGAGAACTAAACGTGGCCCTACCCAGTATCAGTGTAAATAGAATAGGATAATATGTATCTATGGGCTAAAACTCAAATTGGAGTGCTAATTTGATAAAGCTTTCAGTAGTACCATTACATAATTTGTAAATCAATGGACTGCACAACTGTGAATTCATTTCATAAAACACATTCTCAATGAAAAGCGTAAACATCTTTGTTTCCTGTTGTAGGCACATTAACATTTTCCATCTTGTTCTGACTCAGAGGGTCATATCTTTATTGCATGACACACTTTCCTCCCTTTGTCTTCCTCATTGTGTGGCCGAACTACACCTGGGGCTTTTGAACTATGCCATTCAAAGCTGCACATTATGTTATGCTATGTTAGGTTATATGTTAACTCTAATCTGGCCCAGTTGAGTGTGTCATATGAAAGACTGGTACCTCATTCAGGGTGGCTCTCTGCCATGTGTCTAATATTGCTGGGATACGTTCAGGCCACAGAGACCCTATTGTGGATTAAGCAGGTTTGATAAAGTATAAATACACTATATGGACAAAAGTATTGGCATCTGGGACTTTAATGACTTTGCATTTAAATACATAAACTTTGTAATATGAAGTTGACCCCCACTTTGCAGTTATAACAGCTCCCACTCTTCTTGGAAGGCTTTCCACAAGATTTTGGAGTGTTTCTGTGAGAATTTGTGCCCATTCATTCTGTAGAGCATTTATGAGGTGAGGCAGTGATGTTGGATGGAAAGGCCTAACTCGCAATCTCTGTTCTAGTTCATCCCAAAGGTGTTTGATGGGGTTAAGGTCAGGGCTCTATGGGGGCCAGTCAAGTTCTTTCACACCAAACTCATCCAACCATGTCTTTATGGACCGTGCTTTGTGCAGTGGGGCACAGTCATGATGGAATTGGAAAGGGTCTTCCCTGAAAAACAGCCCCAGACCATTATCCCTCCTCCACCAAATTTCACAGCTGGCAAAATGCAGTCAGGCAGGTAACATTGTCCCAGCATCTGCCAAACTCAGACTCACCCATCTGACTGGTAAACAGAGACGCATGATTCGTCTTTCCATAGAACATGTTTCCACTGCTCCACAGTCCAGTGGCAGTGTGCATTTCACCACACCATCTGACACTTGGTAATGGACTTGGTGATGTGAGGCTTTCATGCAGCTGCTCGGCCATGGAAACCCATTCCATGAAGTTCCTGTGGCACAGTTTTTGTGCTTACATTAATGCCAGCGGAAGTTTAGGGAATCACCTTAGCAGTCATTGAACCCGCTCTGTGACTTTACATGGTCTTCAGCTTTGTGACAAAGTTGCTGTTGTCCTTAAATGCTTCCACTTTCTAATAGTACCACTTATAGCTGACTGTGGAATATCCAGCAGGGATGAAATTTCACAAACTGTCTTATTGCAAAGGTAGCATCCTATCACAGTACCATGCCTGAAGCCACTGAACGCTTCAGAACAACTCATTTTCTTTCACAAATGTTCATAAATGGAGACTGCATGGTTAGGTGCTTGATTTTATAAACCTGTGCAATGGGTCTGATTGAAACCTGAATTCAAGAGGTTTGTCCCAATACTTTTGTCCATATAATGTATGTTCTTTTGGCCTACTGTTCCAATATGTAATTTATGAAGTTCTGTACAACATTTGCCTCCTAGCAACACTGGAAGAACAGAAAAAAAGGCAAGAGAAAATACAAAATATTGACATGAAATCAAATACTCCAATAGTCTATGTAATTAAACCAGCAATAAGTAATAATTAGAATACCTTTTCATGTTTATAAATAACTTTTCCCATGCAAAATACTTAATTTTAAATTCTTTTTGACTCATCAAAAATGAATTTCATCAAAGTGTAGTATGCTGGGATCCTCTTTTATTGCACACAACAAAATCATTTGAAAGACACGTTTTTCTATATATTGTGGTTTATTCCCAGCTGCAGTGCCATCTGTGTGAAATTTATTCTTGTATCTGAAAGCCCTTTTACTTCCCGCCTGCCTGTTTATGTTTACACTCCATTCTCTATAGACCTATGGGGTTGTGTCTTAGTATATGCATGTCCACACACTTGTTTCAACAACTGATTATGCAACTCAAAACTAACTTTATTCTCTTTGTTAAAAAATTTAACAAGAATGTGACTTAACTACTGAGAATGTGCCCTTTTTTCACCCCAGAAATATTTCCTGACAAAATTTAGTTAAAAAATATTTTCCAAGCAATTTATTCTGGCTCTGTTATGTACTAAATGAGTGTGATCTCAGCAAAAATACCCAATGAACAAAGAATGAAGGCAGGGAGCAAGAATATAAAGTTAGAACACTTTATAATTATTTCTGGGTTTCACTTATAATGCAGAATTTCTGGGAAAAAATCCTCTTAAAGCAAAACCCAAAGTTCAACTTATTCTACAATCATCACACTATAAAATATCACTTCAAAGGTTGTGACTGGCATGTAGAGTGGTGGCCCTTAACCTGCAATTGCTGAGCACCTTGAGCAGTGAGAAAAGTGCTATATAAATGCAAAGAATTATTATTATAATTATTATATTGAGAAAACAAGCTTTCCTTGAGTGTTTCTTTAGGAAACTGCCAATGAACAGGCACATGATTTTAAATCCAAGAGTGAACTTTTCCCTATAGTGGTAAAAGTCAAGAGTTATGCATGTCTATTTTTACTCCTTGTCCATGAGACATTCTTATTTTAATTAAGTCAATCAAAAAAGGCATGGTTAAGATATTATGAAGTTATGAGGCACATATGACTAAAATAAGTATGCTGTTCCCGAAACTTTTATAAAGCTTAATTTCCACTAGACAAATAATATTTTGTTGTGTAGGATTTGAACCCCTTACATCAGGATTTGAAGTCCTAGGTCCAGAACTTTAATAAGAGGCTGCTGCTTCACCACCTTAGGCCACAGGTTCAACACGCCCTTGACCCTCTGCAGTTTGCATATCAGGAGAAGGTGGGAGCGAAGGATGCCATCATCTATATGCTACACCGATCTCTCTCTCACTTGGACAGAGGCAGTGGTGCTGTAAGAATTATGTTTCTAGACTTCTCTAGCGCCATCAACACAATCCAACCTCTGCTCCTTAGGGACAAGCTGACAGAGATGAGATTAGATTCATACCTAGTGGCATGGATCGTGGACTATCTTAAAGACAGACCTCAGTATGTTTGTCTTGGGAACTGCACGTCTGACATTGTGGTCAGCAACACAGGAGCGCCACAAGGGACTGTACTTTCTCCGGTCCTGTTCAACCTATATACTTCGGACTTCCAATAAAACTCGGAGTCCTGCCATGTGCAAAAGTTCGCTGATGACACTGCTATCGTGGGCTGCATCAGGAATGGGCTGGAGGATGAGTATAGGGATCTAATCAATGACTTTGTTAAATGGTGCGACTCAAACCACCTACAACTGAACACCAGCAAAACCAAGGAGCTGGTGGTGGATTTTAGGAGGCCTAGACCCCTCAAAGACCCCGTGATCATCAAAGGTGACTGTGTACAGATGGTGCAGACCTATAAATATCTTGGAGTGCAGCTGGATGATAAATAAGACTGGACTGCCAATACTGATGCGCTGTGCAAGAAAGGACAGAGCCGACTATACTTCCTTAGAAGGCTGGCGTCCTTCAACATCTGCAATAAGATGCTGCAGATGTTCTATCAGACAGTTGTGGCTAGCGCCTTCTTTTACGCAGTGGTGTGCTGGGGAGGCAGCATTAAGAGGAAAGACGCCTCACACCTGGACAAACTGGTGAGGAAGGCAGGCTCTATTGTTGGCATGGAGCTGGACAGTTTAACATCTGTGGCAGAGCGAAGGGCGCTCAGCAGGCTCCTATCAATTATGGAGAATCCACTGCATCCACTAAATAGTATCATCTCCAGACAAGAAGAGCAGCTTCAGTGACAGACTGCTGTCACTGTCCTGCTCCACTGACAGACTGAGAAGATCGTTCCTCCCCCAAACTATGCGACTCTTCAATTCCACCCGGGGGGGTAAACGTTAACATTTAACATTATACAAAGTTATTGTCTGTTTTTCACCTGCATTATTATCTTTCTTTAATTTAATATTATTTATTGTATCAGTATGCTGCTGCTGGAGAATGTGAATTTCCCATTGGGATTAATAAAGTATCTATCTATCTATCTATCTAAGTATGCCACACTGCCTGTGATGATTATGATCAAATTAACTTGTGATGGTTTTGAGTATTTGTTTCTGATCTGAACCACAAACAGCTCTAAGATTAGTATCATAAATTAGGGCACAGTTATTGTTTGAAAAGGAAAGGAAACAAATCTGAAGACTGAATCAATAAACCAAAGATAACCATATTGATACCTGTCTGTGTAATATACAGTAGAGATACCATAAGAAAACAACATCTATAAAAAAAAATAAATAAAAAATAGGCTGTTTTGTAGTAATACGATAATGAACAAAATGTTAAAAAATATATAGAGCAATGCAGCTATGACCTAATATTTTGTTTAAAATGACTACAATAAATGACAACAACAGATCACAAAAATAAAAACAAAATGAATGGTTTAAAATGACCCAATTATAAATATATGGAGAAAAATGCTTATGTGAGACAGTGAGGTCTGATGATGGATGAATGGATGATAAATTTAAAACATCAATTAAAACTGCCATATCTGAAGAGATGATTCACACATCCTGGTACAAACCAAGTACTTTGGAGCCTACCATTCATTTCAGTTTGTTAGAAGGTTTGAAGTATTTCTCTCTAAAACTCTAAATAAACAAAAGTGGGTGGAAAAATGTTAACAAAATATTCCAAATGCAGCTGGATATGTTATGTACACAGTCTCTAATAAACTGTTGTCTTTGTTTAAAGGTATATTTTAAAATTAAAAAAAATAATAATAAAAAAGCACCAAACCCTGCAATTATGTTTGCAGAAAAACATTCTAGTTCAAATTCAACTTTCCTTTCACGAGCACACAGTGCAAAGTAACTTAAACAATCACTGAATTTGTATTAGTAATGAATTGGAAATTTAAAAAAAAAAATCAAAAAAGGGACATATGACAACTTTCATAACAAAAGACAGCCAATGACACCTGGGATAAATGTAATGCTTCAGCAATTTTATCTATCCAACCATTCTCTAAACCATCTACATATCTTGTGGGGAAACAGGAGCCCATTCCAGCAAGCATGGGGTACAATGCAGGAACAACCCCTGAAGTGGGTGCCAGTCAGTTGCAGGGTAAGAACAAAGAAACTCACTAAGGCCAATTTAGCATCACCATTCCACCTAACCATGTTTTTGGACTGTAAGAGGAAACCTACACAGACACAGGGAGAACATGCAAACAGGACTCAGGATGTGAGCCCCAAGTGCCTTGTTGTGAGGCAGCAGTGCTATCAATAGGCCACCACATATATTTGATATTTAAAAAACACAAAAACAGGACCCTTTCTTTAGATTTTATTTAAATATAAGTGTTATACAGTACAAACTTGTGTAGAATCGTAAACTCAGAAAGTTTTAAAGTACCTTCTGGAATGTGTAGCATCAAATACTGTAGTGTCATCCTCTTCTTCGTCATCTTGTTCCAGAGGTGTCATTTCCATGGCAAGGTTTGTGTCTAGAACTCCATATCTTCTGGTCTTTTTGAACTTCTTTCTCATTCTACAATAAACATGCATCAGCATAAACTTTGGCTTTGTTTTAAAGCGCACATACCCTGTCAGTTTGTTTAAACCTGTGAAAGTACTGTGTGCTCAACTTCTTTATTCATCTAGAAAAGCATATTTCAATACTGAAGAATGCTATAAAACTCCTCTCCACCGAGTTGTTTAATCAAGCTTTGCTTTTAAAGTTTAAACAACTACATGAAACATATTTTAAAGAAAATGGTAAATTCCATGGGTCGGATTTTCTTTTCATCATTCAAAAACTAAACCATCATGTCATTCACTATAAAAACGATACATTTCATAAAGCTTTTGAAAAATTACACGCACAAATTGATATTAAAAACAAGCGTTTAAATGAAATAAGAATTAAGTCTGGGCAATGCTGAGCCTTCATAAAAGAAAATGGAATATTATTCTAAAGGAAGATTCTTAAACACCATTTCAATTTCACAATTTTAACTAATTTAACGCACGATTGACTCTAGCACTTCCCCTACGTGAAGTCTGCACAGCCCCCCCGGTGTTTATGTTACCGATCGGGGGTTCCGTGTGACTAAAGGGTAAAGTCGGGAGTTGCCTAATCCGTTGTCAGCATAAAATACTTTATTCCCACAACCCGGAACTGGATTAAATCGCGTGGAGCATGTCACGCTGCATTAGTTCAGTCTCCCCTTGCACGTGTTTCTATTGAGTAAACTAGCAGGTGCCTCCCTGTCTGACATCGCCTATACAAAAGCCCCGCCCCCAGGAATACCCAATGGATTTACCCCCAAAACCTAATATAATCTTGACAATTTTTAATTGTAACCCTATCCCCGAATAACCAGACAGCTCCTTCCAATATGAAAGAGAGTTCGGCCTCAATTTCATTTTTTTTAAGTGGGTGGGGGGGAACAGATGGGTCTTAAATAGCCTCTCACCTGACAGTTCTAATGATAAAGTAGATAATGACCACCGCACTCGCAGCCACCAATGCATACAGTGCCCTCTGGATCGGCAGAGGCCTGCTGCTCTCAGAGGTGACGGACAGCCCACCTCGCGTGGCGCGGCTGTTGTCGTGAGAACTCCCGGTGCTGCTTATGACATCTCCCGAAACTCCTCCTGGCGGCTCCGGACGAGCAAGGAGGTCAGTCCGATTGTTGCTCGCAGCATTTTCTGTCACTTTGGAGTCTTGTTGCAGCTGCGCGCTAACACTGGAGAGACTGCTTAGGCCATCTGTCACTCCCAACAATGACAAAGGGAAGACAAAGTAAACCACGAAGCAGATGTTACAGGGAAATGTCTTCAGAAAAATCATCATTCTTCAGTAGGCAGCTCCTCCTGTTCAATAAGGCGGTATCGCGCAAGACAAGTATTAGCCACAGAAATTACAAATAAACCGCAGGACATTTCCTTCATGTTTCCTTTGCTGCGCTTTCTACTGGACCTGCGCTGTGAATTGCGTCACCGGTGTTTCCTGCATCTTTAGGAAAGGCGGAGGTTCGCGTATTCTGATCAGACTGAAGCCCCTCGCTTTTCGCTTTAGCACTAGAAGTGCATTTGAACTTTACGTGGAAAATCAAACATTACATGAAAGAAAGGGAGACAAAGTTAACGGTTAACTTTGGTTCATTCAATGGTACTCGGAAATTAAAGTGGTGCTAATCATTTGTTAAAAATCATTAGAATTCTGCACCCCGTCTGGAGAAATACATACGTTATTCATAAACGTAAATAACTTTTTATGAAAAATTGGCCGTGACTAGATTGCAAGGCCTGTATATTAATTATTAACATCATCTTGATTGGAAGTGTAATAGTATTTTTGTAAGAGCATGTCTTTTTAAATCTTTTCCTGTTTTATTAATCAGAAGATTTATTCTAAATAATTATACAACACATGAGGAATTTAATGTTAGAAAAAATGTATCTTTTTTTTCCTGTTACCTCCTAAAAGTTGAGGAAACACACATTAAGATTATTAAGAATATATAACCTTGTAAAGAATTAAAAAAAAAACAACTAAATTCGATTCATTTAATTAATTTGAATCATTTGAGTCAGTTTTTCCCCTCTGATCACATAAATATATAATTTCATACAATTTTTTTTATGTGTATGTATGTGTGTGTGTGTATATATATATATATATATATATATATATATATATATATATACACACACACACAAAATTTTATGAATTATTACATTATATATTTATGAAATTATTTGTATATGTGATTGTGTATATGTTTGGATTTGAAATTGTTATATATTTAACATTATTGTAAGTGACATTGTCCTGTAATAGTACGCAAAGCACTGCAACATTTTTAAGATCCATCCATTTTCCAACCCGCTGAATCCGAACACAGGGTCACGGGGGTCTGCTGGAGCCAATCCCAGCCAACACAGGGCACAAGGCAGGAAACAATCCTGGGCAGGGTGCCAACCCACCGCAGGACACACACAAACACACCCACACACCAAGCACACACTAGGGCCAATTTAGAATCGCCAATCCACCTAACCTGCATGTCTTTGGACTGTGGGAGGAAACCAGAGCGCCCGGAGGAAACCCACGCAGACACGGGGAGAACATGCAAACTCCACGCAGGGAGGACCCGGGAAGCAAACCCAGGTCCCCAGATCTCCCAACTGCGAGGCAGCAGCGCTACCCACTGCGCCACCGTGCCGCCCCATTTTTAAGATGCATAATTAAAATAAGACATTATGTTACAGAATCAGAAGAAATTGAGAATCATGTAACTCTTTCGTGAGTAATTATTTGTTTGTGACTCAAAAGAATGAGAATCCTGACGCTCATTTGCAGGCAGTGCTTCTTTTACAAATGATATGAACAAAAATCATGTGAGTAGTTTGTGGGCAATGATTCATTTTGAAGTGCAGTAAAACCTTGATTAGCTGTCAGAGGTTGGGACAGAGGCCGTGACAGATATGAGAAAAGACAGATAACAGAACAGCTACTTTAAAAATGATATACAGTAGATTAGCGAATAGTCTTATTTATTTACTAAAAAAACTACTAACCAAATGTAATATAGTACTAACAAAATTAATTAATTTATAGGATATTGTAATGACCAGCATGATAAGCAAATGCATCTCAGAGGTACTGGAGTTTTCTACGTTTTACTTGGAGTTTTCATTCTGGAACAAATGGTGCACTGTCTGTTATCTGGATTACAAAGCACATCTCCACAACAATAAAAGAAAGCTTTCCCTAGCAATAATTATCTCCTGCCACTCATGTTCTGTATTTTTCTATACCACAAACACTCCTGCTTATTTTCTCCTGACACCCTACTCAAAACTTCCTTCTGCCGCACCTTCTTTTTTTCTGCCACACTTTCTTTTTTCTGCTAAATTCTCCTGTCACTCATCTCCTAAGAGGCATGTCCGTACCTCACAGAACAGAAGCCCTTCACCCAGTCCTATCACTCACACAACATAACAGAGTTTAAAAAGAAAATTACAATTCAGAAGAACATTAATACAGAATAATATTACCGCCAGTGGTTTCCATTTTCGACTTCTTTTTCAATTTTGTCGACATTACACTTAATATCGTTCATTGTTCTTCCTACTCCGTAAATTGAAGCAATACTTGAAGTGCTTTTGCTGTTTTGTAAACAATTAATAATTTCAATTTTTTGTGACAATTCCAACACCACACACATATGTTTATTGGCCATAACAATGTATAGTTTAATTATAACAAAAAAGAAAATCTTAGAAACACTATTTAAGCTGAAGGTATGTAACTGACACTGTGATTTCAAAATGCTGCCTGACGTGGTGCTGGGGAAAAACAGTATGTGCTAGCAAAAGGGAGAGTTGTTCCAATGTGCAGAGCTTGCAGCATATCGTGTGCCATTAGTAGTAGGTAACAGAAAGACGTTGGAGTGTGCAATGGTTTTTTTTTGGTTTTTTTTTTGCCCTGATGGTTAATGGAGACTAACAGTTAATCGAGTGACAGATAATCAAGGTTTTACTGTACATGGTACATGCCCAGTGCAGATAATAGCCATAAATAAGTGTGCACGGAAGAAAGTTGAAAGCAAATAATTGTTACAAATTAGAAAAATATTTTATTCATTTTTGTGTGACTAAGTCGTTGAATACACAAAGGAATATAAACATATTAGTGTTAATACTGTTTGTATATGTTACAGGCCAAACCCAATTTTAGGACAATCTAGTTTAGACTAGTGCAAACTTGTTTGTTAAAGCAGATAGGATGAACATGTCCAAACTAGATTATCCTGAAATCAATGTAGAGCTTCCTAGTTTGTCTTAGTCTGAACTAGTTTGACCTTCAATCACACATTCCTAGGCCAAACCAATTCATTGTATAGCACATTGGACAAACTAGCTTGGCCTAGTCTAAACTAGTTTGTCCTAAAATTGGGTTTGGCCAATAACACGTTAGTTTAAACTAGTTTGTCCTAAAATCAGGTTTACCCTATAACATATACTGTATTCAGTTTAAAAACCATTCCACTAACAAATTAGATGAAACAAAAATACATTCTAATACAAATGTGTTTTCACTGTATTGTATTGTATGATAAATGAGAGAGTCATCAGCGAGAGAGTTTTTACTAGCTGATATTGTTATAATTCAAACTCAAAAGAATCATAAGTGAAGCAAGCCATGACTTACAATTCAAGTGGTTCTTGTGCATGTGCTTTAAACATTTACTAGCATCAGCGAAACAAAAGATGCTGATGACATTATGCATGCGCTTTAGCACTCCTGTTGAGATTCACTTGTAGCAGTGCTACTTAAAATAGCCTACATCTCCTAACAGCCCCGGTAGTATAATGCTATTGGGTAGATTTGGTGGAGGCGGGGGATGCTGGGAAGGAGATTAATCAGGCAGGTTCTTTAAATTCTCTCTACATTTTTTGTTTCTACTCATCTCTCATGCTAATGGATTACCAACTACCACTACTTGGTGTGGGGATTCATCTTGGTTGGCTTGTCTTCGTCTGGGGAGCTCTCCCAATTTACTCCAATCCTCATGCTGCAATGGGAACCTGGTAGAACAAAACTTTATATTTCTTTCAGAGTGCAGTTCACAATGATTTCATTTCACACATTCATTGTCATCTGCTCCTTTTGTACTGGACTCTGTTGGGCATTGCGGTTAGTGTTAATAATTTAAACACACTACACAATAAATAATTATCTCCCAAAACCCTGACCTAGCTATAATAGTACAAAGGCTGAGGTTACTTGTGCTTGAGAATTTATATTAACATGGTTATCAAAGTTGAATATCTACCAAGTTCAAAGAAATGCAGACTGGAACCAAGTAGTCCCCTGTCCTTAAATATATGATGTCAAGGTAGACCCCATTTCCCATTGATCTAAACTCCCGCAGAGCTCAATGCGAGACTACTTTTAACAACTTTGTACTGAAAATATTCCAGCTGAAGAAAATTACAATAGGAAATTTCTATATAATATCCTATGAAAGCAATGTTAAAAAATGAAAGAAATCAAATTTAATTATAGTTTCAGTATACTGTAAAGCTTGATGTATCATTGAAATGAAAAAAATATACATAAGCTAAATTGGCATGGATTCACAGAACAAAAACAGAACATGAGTTGGCACAGCACCTAAACATATTAAGTAGGGAAACTGAATGAAGATAATACAGGGTGACACAAAAAAACGGGAACTTTTTTACAATCCAATAAAACTAGAAATGATAAAAGAAATACATTTTATTCATAGTAATTGAAACCTTAAAATTTGCCATTTACGAAAAATTGATAGAATTTATCATTTTTTAAAAATTACGTCTTTTAGATGGCGTCCTCCTGTACGAATACATTCTTGAAATCTGCTGTTGAGATTCTTCATTGACCGCTGCAACATCTCAGCTGGGATACTGTAAATTTCATCCCGAATTCTGTTTTAACTCATCCAGGGTTCTTGGTCGAGTCGTGTACACTTTACTCTTGAGGTAGCCCCACAAGAAAAAATCACAAACGGATAAATCTGGCGATCTAGGGGGCCAGGGGATGTTACCGAATCTTGAGATCACACGGTTACCAAACAATTCTCGCACAGCTTCCATTGATTGCCATGCAGTGTGTGATGTCGCTCCATCCTGTTGAAACCAGGTTTCTTGAACGTGTGGAAAGTTGTTCAATTCAGGTGTAACGAAAGTTTGTAACATCTCCACGTAACGATCCGCATTGACAGTTATTGTGTTTCCCTGTTCATTTTCGAAAAAATGCGGTCCGATAATCCCATGTGATGAAACACCACACCATACGAGCACTTCTTGGTCGTCCTGTTGGTTTTTTCTTTAGAGCAGATCCAGTCTCTTCAAACTTATTAATCCAACCTTTTATCGCGTGTTTTGACGGAACGACACCATGACGTCCTAAATTATAAAAACGTCGAAACTCCCTCTGCGCAGCTTCCAAACTATCATTGTTTTTATAGTACTAGGGTGCTGTACCGTGTTAGCCATTATGAATGTAGAGAAAAGCCAAGCAAAATGACACCTTTTATTGGCTAATTAGAAAGATTACAATATGCAAGCTTTCGAGGCAACTCAGGCCCCTTCTTCAGGCAAGCTTGCATATTGTAATCTTTCTAGTTAGCCAATAAAAGGTGTCATTTTGCATTGTTTTTATAAAACATTTTTATGGCTAACGCACGCTGTTGCCCGTTCCACTGATCCATGATTACTAAAATGGCAGAGTGTTTACTTGCTAAATGTCACTAACCCGCAGTGCTACCACCTGCTAATGGCTACCAATACGCATTTCAAAAATTCCCGTTATTCTGTGTCACCCTGTATCTTCAGACTCTTAGTTGTAAGTATTGTTTTTATTGATCATTTTTTAAATTCACCTATTTCTGTTATGTATTATCATAGTTTTTATGATAATAGGTAGAGAGAAGGCAACATAAGCAATTAAGTGTCTTTAAATTTTCAGCTTACACCATGTATGATTTTAAAAAGAACAAAATTAATTTAAAATCCATAAAGATCAACAAAACAATTACCTGCAATCAAAGTTACAAAGCTGACAGTTAAAATTGGCAAGGTAAACAAAAAAGGAGCAACATCCCTTGGGGTGACAAGACTCAAACACAAAAAGCATTCTGAAGGTTACTAAGGATAAAGGTGTCCCCAAGATAGTGTGGGGCCGGGTAAGTAACAGAGAAATTCCAAAAAGAAAAATAACACCTATATAGGCAATTGGGTGCATCCGATAAGGCTACTATCAATGGAGGCTGGCCCAGAAAGTGCACTCAATATTTTGCAGCTAGGTAGCATTAGAGCAAGAAAAAGAGTGACAGAGTGAGGCCTAGTGTTGGGAACACATAAAAAAGGAGTGTGCACTGAGTAGTAAACACTGAGAATTGACAAGAAGATGAAAATCATGTCAGGGAACAGGCTAATTCTGTCTTAATGCAAATGGGCGTCTAAACACCAGAAAACCTAACATAATAACCAGAAGGATAATTTGAAAAGATAGAAACCAAAAGAAAGGATAAAACAGATGTAAATGTTCAAAAGACATAACAATATTCCGAACCTTTCAAATTTCTGACATTTGCAACATCATTGTGTATTTAGACGTTTAGGTTTCATTTTAACCTTGCAAATTTTTGGTCTACAACTTTAGTATTTTCCTTGTTTGAATACCATAGTAGGAGAGGGTTTTAGTTTTGACATAGCTTTACATCTCAACGAGAGGTCAATTGGTAGTAAGCCATTTAGTAAACTAACAGTTAAACTCTATTTTTTACTTTCTGGTATATCAGGGCTCTGTCACAGTCGTGACTAAGTTCAAAAAGAACTTGAAAAGTGCAAAGTTAAGGCTTGTAACCAAACAATTAAGAAAATTAAATAACTAAAACAAAATGACAGCACAAACACAAAGGTTTTTAGATTTAGCTAAGCTACCGGTCTTAATATGCCACCACTTTAAACAGCGATCACATAATGACACGTGATGATATTTAGCAATAGTTGTAATTGTATATAACATGGCTGTGGCAATGCAAAACTAGCTTTAACTTGTAGAACCTGCTCAGAAAAATTCACCGTAAATTAGCAGTGGGAGATATCATTGTCATAACAATGAAAGATAAATAACCCAGAAAACTAATTTAAACCGTACACATCTGTGAGAGTTCCAAAGAGACTTGCCCAAGACACCAGAGGGCAGGTGATCCAGTATAGGTGAAGGGCACTGAATCCTTTAGTCCAGGGGTGTCCAACTCTGATCACTGAGGGCAACAATGGCAGATTCTGCCAATTTCTTAATCAGTGACTGATTTCTGCTGTTAATTTAGTTATTTTCCTTTTCATTTTAATTGCCTTACTTTAAAGACTAAATCTTCTGAATTGCATCTTTTTTCCTTAGATGGCAGCCAATAAAAATGAAATGTGACATGAGCTAACATATGACCATCTAATTTGGGGCCTCAGACTCCAACCAATTTCTTCATTAGAAAGCAATTCTTGTTAATTAAACCCACTGATTAATTACATGGCTTGTTGTTGCTCTTATTATGCCACAGCAGACATTTCTAAAACTGTTGATTTTTTTTTTTTTATTAGAACCATCAAAGTGTTTTGGTGACCCAAGCAGATCGACATTACTGAGACCTTCACCTTTCATTGTTTTTATATATTTTATGATGGAAACAGGTTAGCTGGTCCTGTGTTGTCTCACTATGTATCTCATTTTTGCTTGACTATTAATTGAGGAGAAAAAAACAATTGAGGGGCCTGAGTCTTAAAAAGCTAGTAAATTAAAATTAAGGCAAAAGAAGTCAATGAGCAACAAATCCTCTTCACTAATTAAGAAAATGATTGTAACAAAAACCCGCAGCTACTGCGGCCCTCCAGGATTGGTGTTAGACACCATATGCAGACAGAGAACACTGAGGGATGAGAGAAGGCCAGCCATAGTTTTACAGGCAATTACGTGGCAGCATGTTTTCCATTGGAAAGCTGTGACCATCTCATTAGCAGGATGAAGAGGCTATTCTCAAGACAGCTGCAGAGAGAGACACAGAGAGATAGAGATAGGGAGCCTTAATCCACTTTGTGGTACTTGAGAGTTGGACAAGCCATCTATCCTGACAGACAGGTATTCAAAAATATGTGAAACTTGGCTCAGAAACTATTAGGGGAATGTGGTGGATGCAAAACTTCATCAGACAGACAAACATCAAAGACAGTATAAAGAAGGTTTCAACTGTGTACTAGATTTTGTGAAAGTGCTAATAGCAACATATGTAGAAACAGTTAAGATTAAGTTGGAAAATGAACTAAATATAGCTAATGAGAAGTGTTGTAGTTTCAGATGTAATTTGAATATTAACAGCAATGGTGCCTCACAGACAGTTCTAGAGAAAGAATTCCTGAAAGTAGCAGCCATAAACGTAAAGTAACAGTCACCCTCAGCTTCATGATTGGGGCTTTGGTCTTCCTCCTGCATCCCAATGGTGTGTGGGTTTAGGTTGGTAAGCAGTTTGAAGTTTTCCTGGTGTGAGTCTGTGTTGGTGCTTGAGTGCAGCCTTTGATGATCTACCATCTCTGTTGAATGTAAAATTAAATAAAGTGGGTTCAGTTAATGGACAGATGAATATTGGTAATGCAGATGGCATAACTTAAAAGTGTCTAAAACCCAAATGTATTTTAAAACAGAGACTGGAAATAACAGCAAATTAAAACCTTTCCAAAACATTTCAACAGTAGTGGCATATCATGACAAATTAATTATACTGCCTTAATGCAACAGTAATCACAAGCATCTGGTACATTGTCCACTGAGTAAAAAAAAAAGCAAAAAGCATCAGGCCTTTTAAGCTAGCTTTTGCAGCTTGCTAAACCCTCAAATTTTGTGTCACCAATTAAATTAACATAAACTGTTAAACACAAGAAAACATGGGCAAGGCTAGATTTATAAAGCAAACAGAACATGTCATTTTCATCTCCTTGGACAATTTTCCAGTAAGGGTAACAAATGTCTACATGAAGCACGCTAAGATACTAAACTCATTAACTTATACACAGAAAGTTATTCCACACTGTTTGGGATGAAAGAATGTGGACTTGTGTGTAGGTCTGTCAAGACCCATTTCAACATTTTATCCAAAAACGACATGTGGAAAAAGTATAACTAAATAAATTTCAGTAATCCCTCCTCCATCGCGGGGGTTGCGTTCCAGAGCCACCCGCGAAATAAGAAAATCCGCGAAGTAGAAACCATATGTTTATATGGTTATTTTTATATTGTCATGCTTGGGTCACAGATTTGCTCAGAAACACAGGAGGTTGTAGAGAGACAGGAACGTTATTCAAACACTGCAAACAAACATTTGTCTCTTTTTCAAAAGTTTAAACTGTGCTCCATGACAAGACAGAGATGACAGTTCTGTCTCACAATTAAAAGAATACAAACATATCTTCCTCTTCAAAGGAGTGTGCGTCAGGAGCAGAGACTGTCATAAAGACAGAGAAAGCAAACAAATCAATAGGGCTGTTAAGCTTTTAAGTATGCGAAGCACCGCGGCACAAAGCTGTTGAAGGCGGCAGCTCACACCCCCTCCGTCAGGAGCAGGGAGAGAGAGAGAGAGATAGAGAGAGACAGAGAAAAACAAACATGCAAAAATCAATACGTGCCCTTTGAGCTTTTAAGTATGCGAAGCACCGTGCAGCATGTCGCTTCACGAAGCAGCTGCACACAGAAGGTAGCAACATGAAGATAATATATATCGCGGATTTTTTGCTGGTTCGCGGATTTCTGAGGACAATGGGTCTTTTAATTTCTGGTACATGCTTCCTCAGTTGGTTTTCCCAGTTGATTTCATACAAGGGACGCTATTGGCAGATGGCTGAGAAGCTACCCAACTTACTTTTCTCTTTCTCTCTCTTGCGCTTTCTCTGATCCTGACGTAGGGGGTGTGAGCAGGGGGGCTGTTCGCACACCTAGACGATACGGACGCTCGTCTAAAAATGCTAAAAGATATTTAGTGTCTCACTTAAAAAGTATATTTATTTGCATCAAAACCAAATGTAAACAATACAAAGAGTCATCCAATCTGGATGGGTCCATGCAGTTTTCATTCAGTCCTAGATGATATCTCCCAGGTGGTCATATTTCTTAGTTATATATTATACAGTATGTCGTTATTGGAAAAATTAGAAGAAAAAGGATTTTTGACAGAGACAGAACTCCTTTGCAAGTGTCCTGCAGCTAAGCAGCAACACATAGAAAGGTCTAATAATAACTGTTTAGAGAAAGGCTCCTTGAATTTTCTGCAGCTGAGCTAAGCTGTTTACAAAATTGTTAGAAAAGAAACAAGTGAAGTAAAATTAATTTGTCAGTTTCAATTAAAGGAAGGCCCCTTGCAAGTGTCTATTTTTGCAACTGAGCTGAACGAGTGTCAGAAAACAGCCACAGAACTGAAAGGTCAGTGAAAGTGACTGTTTCAGCTGAATGAGAACTTTTTTTTGAAAAAGGTCTAATAAAGGGCAATCACACTCACCCCTTGTCACTCAAAAAAATGAGCACACACATCTGGCTTTCTTTCTTAAAACACAAAAATGTTACTGAATCATTACCATATAAGCTCAATGGCAGTTCCCATGCAAATCAAAAGCTGCACTGCTTTGTCTTTCAGTTTCCCCAGAACTGACTGCACCTGTGTTGAGCATGATAAGACTTTTAGGCTAAAGCCTATTACCTGAAATCTATCAGCTGAAAAGGTTAAAGTGTCACCCATACAACATTATTTCCACAGTATTGACATTCATATTACATGTTAAAAAAACATAAATAAAATATATTCATATAATACATTGAATCCATTTTTAGTTTTGTAACAATGTGGGTTACATTAAATGGTACAATATATAATTATAAGATGTCCAGATTCTTAATCTTACAACCAAAGGTATCAGTAATATATTCCTGTAACAGGAAAAGTATTTTTTAAACAGAGTGCTAGACTTCATAGACATAGACAAAGAATTAACACACTTTGAATGACTGGATTAAAAGACAAAAAAAGTTTAAAGCTCATATTTTACAAGACAAAATGTTAAATGATGCCATATTCCAAGTGTAATGATCATATTCTGCAAGACAGAATTATTTATTTTGGCAGAGGGTAACAGAGGATTTGTGTCTCTAAGCCAAGTCTCTATCTTTTTATTGTTATGCTGATATGGAAAATAATGATTTCCCATAACCTTGTTTTATGATATACAGACTGATTCATTATTGACTGGAAATGTGCATTAAAGTTTTATTCTCATAAATCAAGCAGATGGAAAAACATCCTGCATAAATAGATTTTTTTGGCATTCTCAGATTTTAAAAGGACATGTAAAGAAGCAATCTTGTAACTTACATTTAATACAGCTGTTG
Organism: Erpetoichthys calabaricus; assembly: GCF_900747795.2. Lineage (NCBI taxonomy): Eukaryota > Metazoa > Chordata > Cladistia > Polypteriformes > Polypteridae > Erpetoichthys > Erpetoichthys calabaricus. The sequence goes on along the minus strand of NC_041400.2, from coordinate 119,919,068 downwards.
AATGTTTGCTATAAATGTTTGCTATAAAATAAACAGCAGTTCAGTTATTGATAACATTTTGAAATCAATACATACAGCAAATTAACCTGTACAACATTTATTATTGTTATGATAAAAATCCATATATCAAGAGAAAAATAGGCAAGAATTAACTCTATGTTGAAGAAAAATTAAAAGGTTAGAAAAGCAACATCAAAATTTTATGTTTGAACCTTTTTTGACTTTTGTCACTGCAGAATTTACCTCAACCTATTTTTTCCTGATTCTATCCTTCTCTTACATCAACTTTGAATTTGATATACAACAGTGGATAAATGATCAATAATAATAATAATAATAACTCATAGATCATCATTTATATAATTAAAATATTTTAATTAGAATAAAATAAAATAGTAAAAAATGTTACTATTAACATTAATATATGGGATGGCACATTAACACAAGGTGTTGTTTCTGTCTGACACTGCTTAGTTTACTGTATGTCCCGATTTTTTACTGAGGAGACAACTGTATCAACATTGTTTCTTTTTCTGGCATGCACTTTCTGCAGATTTTGAACTACAAGTATAAATTGACCCATTTTCAGTAAGTGCAGACAGAATCTCTCTTATTCCAAAACCTATTATATTTAGCTTTTTGTTTTCAATCATTGATTATTTGGGAAAAGGTGTTATTAAAGAAATTGATGGATAGATTAATAAAGAGAATTTTGTGAAATAGCTTTTGGTAGAAAGAGAAAACTTTAGGGAGAAAATGAACTTCTCAGATTTGAAGTTAAATAACCTGGAAATGACAGACTTTCAAAGGTGCAAAACAATAAAATAGTCTTTAGGCAGGCAGGGGGCTGAGAATGCTTAAATAGAAAACGTAGATGGAATGAAACTCCAAGTCATAAATGATCTGTAGTGACCAACCCTAAATCTAACTGGTCATCACTTCCTTTCACAAGTGTTAGTATTTAATCTGTTTATTTAGTACGTTTACTGTGTTATTTAGTATCTGTTTTATAGGTCTTTACAGGTCTTAGATCCAAAGTTTGCATGTCAAATAATGCACACTATGGCACCAAATGAAGTATAACATGTTAGAACAAAAAAAAATGACCATAACTGTCTTTTTAATATCTTTGCCTTGTTATAACCAATGCATAACTCATTTATTATATTATCTGTGTTGCAGGTACAGTATAAATTATTTTACAAAGACTAATTTAAGATGTTGAATATATTCAAGAATATCAATTTCTACATTTTTTAATGTATTAAGTGATTTGTATTGTCATAGCCATGTTAGAGCACAGTATAAAAAATAAATAGACAGTGGAGGGGAGCATTTAAAAAAAAACTTTGGAAACAATATTCAGTTATCGAGATGTAATAATAGTACTTCATAAAAGCAAAACTGTAACAATGTGAAGGCAGATGAAAAACAGACTGAAAGCAAAATGAAATTCCTTATAATGATTTGCTCTGAAAACATAAGAAGATCGTTCTTATAGTAAATCTATTTATTGCATACTATAGATAAAGCATTATAAAATCATACTTATTGCTTTCTGTTTAGTTAATGTGTTTTTTTTTCCATATTTGTGTTATTCTCCAAAAAATGCACGTCTGCTTTACCAAATAGTGTGACTGTCTACTAAAATCAGATTATTTAATGTAATATCTCCCTGTGAATTTTAGAGGAACAGCACTCCATATGACAGATGAGAAGAACATTTGTCAGCCTCAGTGTAACTAGCAGGATGTGGTGTGATAAACATTAAGTTTTATGTAAAAACCTGTAAAACTTCAACACTTTTGACATGTTCTGAAAAAAAATTTTGTAGTAATGAATCTGGCATAAATGTATCACAAGCAGTATTAAAAGATAAATCTTGTCCTGTGTTTCCATTTTTACAGAAAGCATAATGTTTACCAATCAGGCATCATTGATATGAGAAACAATGCTTACAATATAATAATGCATTATTACAATGTAGTAGGTATTAGGATTTTTATGGCATTGTAAAATGCAACTTATTGGCATCCTGCCTAACAAAATGCATTGCTTCTACTGTGCAGTCCCATTGTTATCACTGCTGTTGAATAAACCAGCTATGAACTTGTTTATTACTTCTGAATGTAGATGCAACAAAACAAAACAAAAAAAAAGGTTTAAAATATACTTTGATTGAAAAAGAGGGGAAAAGAGAAGGGGAGTGTGTTTTTTCAATCTTGTTAAACAGCATGGAACTTTTGCCAGTATTTTATAGCATAATGTCTATTAAGCATGTTGTTCTCATAATACATACTGTATATACCGCACAGAACATTTATTCTCATATATTTAAATAAATGATAAATATCAAATATTGGTGTACTGCACTAATCCAATCAAATCTCAAAGCTTTTAGACCTAAAGTGAGACAGCTGACATGCATAGCACTCTGTGCAGCATCAATCCATATAAAGCTGCAAACCCAATAACATATATGGTCGGGTGTTAAAAGACTGTGCTGCTAAGTTAGCAGGTGTTCTTTAACATCTGTCTCCAGCAGTCTGTTGTACCTGCACAGTTTAAGACTTCGACCATCTTTCTTGTGCCCAAAAAATAACTGTAACCCGCCACAATGTCTGCTGGCCTGTGACACCAACTTCTGTCATAATGAAATGCTTCGAACGACCAGTCATGGGTCACATTGAAGCTAGCCTCTCGCCTTCACTGGACCCATTACAGTTCGCATATTGTGCCAGTCAGTCCACAGAAGACATGTTCGCACTTACTATCCCACTTGGAGAAAAAGAAGAGCAATGCCAGGATTGTGTTTATTGTATTCAGTTCAGCCTTTAATACAATCATCTCACAGCAGCTAATAGTGAAACTTTCTCTGCTTGGATTAAACACTTCAGTTTGTAACTGGATTCTTGGACTTCTTGCCAGAAAGTCAATAGACAGTATGTGTTAGCACTAACACATCGTGCACATTCAAACCAAGCACAGAGGCCCCTCAGGGCTGCGTGCCCAGTCTAATGCTCTCTGCTAACACATGACCACACGGCCCAATCCAGCATGAATCAACTCATTAAGTTGGCTGAGGATACAACAGTATTAGAACTCATCAGTAATGAAGATGAAACATCTTACAGAACAGAGTTGGAACAGTTAGTGAGCTGGTGTGGGGACAACAATCTGTCCCTTAATGTCAACAAGACAAAAAAGTTAACTGTGGACTTCAGAACAAAGGCTGAACATCCCCAACTTCATATCAGTGGCTTTCCTGTGGAGAGGGTATGCAGCACAAAATTGTTGGGCGTCTACATCACTGAAGATCTCTCCTGGACTCTCAATACCACACACCAGGGGCCTTATGCATAACGCCATACATAGAATTCACACTAAAACATGGAGTACGGACAAAAGCAGAAATGTGCGTACGCACAAAAAAATCAAGATGCATAAATCTGTGTGTACGGCAACTTCCACGTTCTTCTTCTACATAAATCCCGGTCAGTGTGAAAAATAACGCTCGTGTATGCGCCTGCCGTCCCACCCTGTCTCCTCCCAGAATTACACCTCTTTGAATATGCAAATAAACACCTCTTTGAATATGCAAATAAATATAAATAGCCCTTAAGGTCAGCGTTCTGTGAAAAGAAAATGGCAAAAGCATGGGGGGAAATAGAAGAATTTCAGCAAATACCAAGTGTAGGCATGAAAAAACTTACTATTTGTTGGTTTAAACAGTGGTATAAACAACAAAAGGAAAATGATCAAGTGACAAGTTCAAGTTCACAAAGTCGCACAGTGCCTGAAATAAAAAAGAAGTTGTCAGGTATCAAAGTCGCTGTGAAAAGGTGATTGTAGCCCACCGTCTGAGTGTCATATGGAAGCTTATTAAGATACAGAGAAAAGAAAAAAAAATAATAGGCACACAGTGGGAAAAAAAGCTTGAAATATCAACTTTGATCTCAAAATTTCTACTTTAATCACATAGTTTATTTTGTCATTAAAGTAGAATGTCATAAACTTCATCTTAAAATCATTTAATTTACTAGTTTCTAAAATACAATTGTAACTAATGTAGCATGTTAAATGCTTCACATTCTGTGTGTTCTTCTATGTGTGTGAATCACTATGTGCCTCTTAAACGAGCTTTCTCATCCTCCGACAGGACACAAAATCCATTACATTCATGATATTACAGCTCTCTGAATAATTTAAATACTGATATGTATACTTGATATAATTTTCATGATGATAGGAATTAAAGCATGTATTAAACATGGGAACCCAGTGATAGTGACGAGCTGGCGCCCCGTCCAGAGATTGTTCCTGCCTCCTGCAAGATGCTTGCTGCACCGTGCGTGACCTTCAATTAAATAATTTATTACAGCAGTACTGTCTCTTTCAAACATACTAACCCCCAATTCCTATATTTCCTTTTCTTTCTCCTAGTAACCAATTGCCACACAATCAGCTGTATAATAGATGTCAAGCCATCGCTAAGCTTAGAATGCAGATTCTTCAAACCTTTTAAGGAACATTGAAATATCTTCATAGTACATGTTTAATTATTCTACCCATCTATCCATCCAGTGTTGCGCCAGTCCTAGCAAGAATACAGCGCAAAGCAGGAACAATCCCTGAACGGGGCACCAAATCGTCGCTAGCATTGCGACACCGTGTCCTCTAATGTTTAATTATTAACAATATAGATTATTTAAATGATGTTAAAATTGTATATGCATAATGTAATTAACATACTTTGCTGCATTTCATCTTAAATGATATCGTCATCATATGTAAATACGCGCTTTATAAAGTGGCTCAGGTTGTGCAATATTATAACTGTATCGCAAGTTTACATTGAGGTAATTGTACTTATAAGTACAAACAGTTCTACAAGGAGCACTTGATTGACTGATTGAGTGCATTTATAGTTCTTGGGATGAAACTGTTTTTGAACTGTGAGGTCCGTACAGGAAAGGCTCTGAAGCGTTTGGCGTATGGCAGAGGTTCAATTAGACTATGCACATGGCTGAGGCAGTGTGTGCTTGATGCTGTATACCAATAATTCTTTTTACAATCAGCTGCTGTAGAGCTGTGATTCCACACTCAGATACAGTAGGATAAATACTCTGAATGGTGCAGTGAGAGTAATGCTAAAACAGCTATAGTATTTGGAATAGTTTGGCCATCCCATGGACCATTATATATACAATATGCGGTTAATTTCAGTGTATTTGATAAAGCTGCATCAGGGATGTGGATCTAAAAAAGAAAGGGAAACCACACTGAAACAGTAGGACTGCTTTGACGCTGGGTGCCGTGAGTTTGCAAAACTGAGTGGAGAACTTGTGTATGCCAGGGATTGAGCTGGTGTGAAAATGCGCATGGCCTTAATGCCAATTTTAGTTTTTATACATCTCGATGTGAGTATGGAAATGGGTGTAAGCAACATTGTTTGTGCATACGCACTGTTTATACATGAGGCCCCAGGTTAAGAAAGCTCAGCAGAGGTTGCACTTCTTTAGGAGGCTCATGACTGACTGAGAAGACATTTTGGCCATTTGTAGACAACTGAAGGAAAACATGTTTTCACTAAAAAATCAATGTCATGGCCCTGAAGTCCGAAAAAATCTCCAGCCTCACTGGAAAGTTAGTTTAATAGTGAAAATAGTCTGAGAAAAACATGGTGAGGTCTTGCATTTAACAGTCAGAAAGGGAGATCTTAGTACTGGTCTATGGCAGTTGCAAAATAACACAAAGGGTATCATGTCTGACTGTAAGTCGAAGCCATTGTGCTTCGAGTCCTGCCTATATCCACTTTCACCCAGATTGTATTTGCATATAGAACAATATTGTGAACATTATATTAATAATATCAAAGATTCAAATTAATCACTTAGTATTATAAAATTATCTCTTACCATATAAAAACATTGTCCCACATTGTTCTAAAAAATTAAGACACTGACACTGTTCAGCCTTTGCTTCTGTATTGTATCAACAATTGCATTTATTTTATATTGTATTGATGGAATGCATAATAACATCTTTTGATTTCCTTTGAAATTTCCATTGCCATCTTCTGTATTCTGTAATTTAAACAGTTTACATTAAACGTATTCCTTAAGAAATCAGAATCGTCAGAGTCTCTATCTATCCATGCATTGTGCTTTATAAGTTCATATGTCTGACTTGCTCCTCCACATTTATTTAGCTGGGCACTTAAAATTAACACTTTACTTCTTAATCAGTATTAGTATTCAATGTATTTATCTCTCTTCTCCAGGTGCAGAACTAGCTGCTTTGAGGTCCAGCCCTATTGGTTAACTGGATTCAAATTGAACCCCAACTTCCTGTTGAGTCCAGGTTTATATAGCTGTGCATGTGGAAGAGGCGAAGACATGGTGGTTCTTCTGAAAGTGGCATCATATGTCTTTCAGTGGATGTTCCTCCATTCTCAAAACAGGAGGAATAGTTAGTTTCTGTGTCATATCTTTACCTTCTCTCCTATGTTTCTCCAGACAAGAACCCATCAGACACTCCCAAGGCTCATGTCTTTCAAAATATATATACATTAGAACTCTGTTAGTTTGGATTTGGCAGGACCGCACTTGGCAGGACCGGTCTGGATTAATCGGAAGCTATTTTTAACGTGACAGTTTTTACTTATAGTTTTCAATTGCTTTGCTATACATTTTTTCCCATCAGAAATAGTTTCTTTTGCCATGCCTAATTCAAGAGTGATCTATTTTAAATTTTCCCCATTATCAATGTTAAAAAATGCATTCAGTTTTTGTTCCATCGACACTGTAACATTCCTTCTTTTTGTTGCCATCTTTTATTAACCTAACCCACAAAAAATAAAGAAATAAAAAAAATACACAAATAAAAACAAAACAATACAGCACGTAAAGAATTAGAGGTAAAGTGTATTCATGGACAATGCCGGCAGCAGCTGTCAGATGAATACAATAGCTGAGCAACTGATTTGTGGTTGAATAGCAAAGGAGAGGGGATAGTGAGTGAGTCATTTCCAAGAATGTGTGATTTATCCCCCTCTCCATCACTGATCATGTGCAGTTATCACGTGCAAAAAGCGCAGTTATCACCTTCTGTACATAGACTAGTTGTGTATCCTTTATCCCTGCTCTTCTTGTTTACAATGATGCTGTTTATATAAATTTAGCTAGGTGCATTCACATTGGTAAATATATCATACAATTTGAAGATGACCACTCACACATGAGTTATTTTTATAACTCCTTCCATATATTTTTTTCAACAGTTGGAATTTATCCCCATGTCAAAAATTCCAGTCTAGATTAACTGAAAATCCAGATCATCCAGATAATCCAGGTCATCAAGGTTCTACAGTATATACTGTATATACTATATATATATATATATATATATATATATATATATATATATATATATATATATATATATATATATATATATATATATATATACACATATATGTATATATATAGTAGAACCTTGAAAAGAAATACTGGGATTAGTTTGATAGATAGTAATAACTATCAGTGGGGAAGCTTGCCCACTTACTTACAAACCAAACATTGCCCTTTCTGTGAGCTGTTTGTATATTGGGCAAATTATATTTTTGTCAGCTGACCCATTACCCAAAGTAATTTCCTAACATGAAGATCAGTGTCACCTTTAAACCACAACCAAAAGGTTATTTCATGACCAATCCAATAACATACCTGTCCTCTGGAGTATTCTCTGAAATTCCTGGGGCTCTCTCACTAGAGCTCCTTAAATGGCCCCGCCTCTACCTGCATTCTAAAGCATATTTTCTAACTAAAGGGCCAGGTACCTCTGGTGGACAGTGCCCTGCCTGTTCTCTACTGCTAACAAATAATTGATAGAGTACTCATTGCCTTGTTTCAGTTTCTCGCAACCTGTTCATCACTTAATGCTCATAAGGTAATGTTTGGTGTGGAATACAGTCCGGGGTCACTTATTTACCCACATTGAGCACTTGATTGAGCTTTCACTCTCCCAGTTCGGGGTTTTAAGTTTTCAGGAAAAAAAAAACAAAAACAATCAGAGCCATCCCCAGGTTTTTGCCACTATAACATAATTTATCTTTGAAACCCGTAACATTCAGGCAACTTGTCACCTAAAACACATATATAACAGCGTTGCTTAGCTGACACAATTTTGTAAGGTGCAAGTGGGACCAGGTTGGCCATGAATAAAAATAAATCCTTTTTGGAGACTGGTTTAGCAAGTCCTGACCGTATGCAGTTTTCAAGGATAAGGAATTTTTTAAGAGCTTCTGGGACAGGGAGAAGGAGAGATATGGAATGGAGAGTATCGTCATAAAAGCACTATGGAAAGTGTAAAAATAAATTTAAAAATGTTTTAGAAAGACAGAAACCTACAATTTCCTCCTATTCACCAATATTTTTCAAGATATAGCAGGCCATTCTGGTATTTTAAAACATTTAATATTATTTATTGTAATTTTAAAGCATCTCTAGCTGTAATATTGTATATCTATTACATTGTTAATACATGAGGCCAGTTTCTATTCCCTCTGTTTTATTCATATTGTAGTTATTTCACTTCAGTCAATAAAAACTGAATACTCTGTGCCAACATGAACACAAGTCCCAGGTTCAAATAAAGATTTTATTATTCATAAATAACTCTCACTGCAAACAATATTCTTCTTCCCTTTCTCTGTCTATCTACTCCTGCTGGTGAGCTTCATCCTCTTCCACCAAACTTTGACTCCCTGAGCTGAGGCGTTGGAGATCTTTTATGCCAGACCTGTGAGTACTTCCGGTGTTTCAGCACTACATGTTGGAAGCACTTCCAAGTCAGGTGTAAGTTCCTTAAAGTAGGGAAGGTCTGTCCCTTCAGCTCTACCTGACGGGACCCATGGAACCCAACAGGGCTGTCTAACAGGACTGCAGTTCCCAGCCTGCCCTGCGGATATCCATGTCCATGCAGGAACCGTAGCCCAGATAGACTGCCTTCTGTTGTATAGGGGGAGCAAACAGTCCATGTGAGTGGTCTCCCCCTGTACTTCCATTAAACTGGCCTCCCAACTGGGTAAGAAACCTTGGACCATCCCAGCAAGGATGCCAGTCCATG